>NW_026126938.1:0-103862 GCF_943737965.1 Phodopus roborovskii | reverse complement strand
ATCAGAATGAAAAGGAACATAACAATGGACACAATGAAATCCAGACAATTTTCAGGTCATACTTGAAAATCTGTACTCCAAAAATTGAAAATTCAAAGGAAATACAAATTTCTGGATAACTATTACTTATCAAAATTAAATTAATAACAGACAACTTAAATAGACCTATATCCCTCACGCCGAAACCTTCCAAACCAAGAAAAGTCCAGGGCCAGATGGATTCAGTGCAGAATTCTACCAGGCATTCAAGGAAGACATACTAACCACTACTCCCCAAACAGTTCCACAAAATAGAAACAGAAGGTTCATTGCCAAATGACTTTAAATTTTTGGGCCACAATAACTTTGTTACCCAAGCCTCACAAAGAGCCCAACCTTAAGAAAGAAACTACAGACCAATATTCCCCGTAAACATTGAGGTGCAAAAACATTCAATAAAATACTGTGGAAACCGGGAATTCAAGAATACACCAAAAGTATTGACCCACCATTTCTAAGTAGTCTTCATCCCTGGATTGCAGGGATGGTTTAACCTATGAAAATCTATTAACGTGATCCACAATATAAACAAGAATTGAAAAAAAGAAAAACCATATGATTATCTCCTAGGATGCTGAAAAAGGTTTCTGACAAAATTCAACACCCCTTCATGATAAAGGTCTTGGAGAGATCAGGGATAAGAGGAGCATACCTAAACATAATAAGAGTAATATACAGCAAACCAACTGCCAACATCAAACTGAATGGAGAAAACTTAAGGCAATTCCTCTAAAATCAGGACCAATATAAGGCTGTCCTCTCTCTCCATATCTCTTCAATATTGTTCTGGAAGTTCTAGCTAAAGCTATAAGACAACAAAAGGAGATCAGGGGGACCAAAGTGGAAAGGGGAAGAAGTCAAACTGTCTCTATTTGCAGATGATATGATAGGTTACAAGAGCAACAACTATAAATTCTATCATGGAACTCCTACTGCTGATAAACACCTTTAGCAAACTAGCAGGATACAAGATAAACTCAAAAAAATCAGTAGCCCTAGTTTTTTCAGACGACAAAGAAACAAAAAAAAAAAAAAATCAGAGAAACATCACCCTTTACAATAACCACAAGCAACATAAAGTATCTCGTTGTATCACTTACCAAACAAGTAAAAGACCTATATAATAAGAACTATGGCTCTAAAGAATGAAATTAAAGAAGATACCAGAAAATGGAAAGATATCCCATGCTCTTGGATAGGTAGGATAAACATGGGAAAAATGGCAATCTTGCCAAAGCAATCTACAGATTCAATGAAATGCCCATTGAAATCCCACCACAATTCTTCCACTGACCTTGAAAGGATAATAATCAACTTTATATGGAAAAACAAAAGACCCAGGGTAGACAAAACAACCCTATAAAATAAAAGGAATTTCAGGGGACATCACCATTCCTGATGAGGGTGTGAAGAAGACTGCAGAGAGATCCATAGTCAGTCGCCATGCACAAAACTCAAGTCCAAATGGATCAAAGTGAGCCTCAACATCAATCCAGCCCCATTGGATCTTCTTAGAAGAAAGTAGGAGGTACCCTTGAATAAATTGGTATAGGGGACCGTTTCCTGAACATAACTCCAGGGGGCACAGACACTGAGAGCAACAATTAATAAATGGGACCCTCTTCAAACTTAGAGGCTTCTGTAAGGCAAAGGACACAGTGGACAAGAACAAACGGCAGCCCACAGACTGGGAAAATATTTTTCACCAATCCTATATCCGACAAGGGGCTGATCTCAAAATGTACAAAGAACTTAAGAAACTAGCCAACAAAACACCCAATAACCCTATTAAAAAATAGGGAACAGAACTGAACAAAGAATTCTCAATAGAGGAAATCAAAAGGCTGAAAGACACTTAAGTGGTCCACATCCTTAGCTATCAGGGAAACGCAAATCAAAACAACTTTGAGATAACATCTTACTCCTGCCAGAATGGCTAAAATTAGAAACACCAATGACAACTCATGCTGAAGAGGATGTGGAGAAAGGGGAACACTCCTCCACTGCTGGTGGGAGTGCAAACTCAGACAGCCATTTTTGGAGAACAGTATGGCAGTTCCTCAGGAAAATGGGAATTTTTTTAACACAGGACCCAGCAATCCCCAAATGATCCACATCCATTCAACAAAGACATCTGTTCAACTATGTTCATAGCAGCACTATTTGTAATAGCAAGAACCTGGAAGAAACCCTAGATTCCCCTCAACTGAAGAATGGATAATGAAGATGTGGCACATCTACACAATGGAATACTACTCTGCAGAAAAAAAAATAATGGTATCTTGGAAATTGCAGGTAAGTGGATGGCACTTGAAGTAACCATCCTGAATGAGGTGACCCAGTCACAAAAAGAGGAACATAGTATGTACTCACTCATATATGTATTTTTTAAACCTAGATCAAAGATCACCAGCCTATAATTCACACCACCAGAGGAACTAGGATACAAGGTGTATTCCAAGAGATTCCTCTAAATCCCTCACAGAACTGGGAAGTGATGAGGTCCCCCAGAGGGCAGGGGAAGTAAGGGGGGCAGCGAATGGAGAGAGTACTAGGGAGAAAACGAGGGTGAAGTAATGAACACATGTACAACTAGGAAGATTGAGCCTGGTTAGGAATAGAAGACAGGAGAGAGAGAGAGAGAGAGAGAGAGAGAGAGAGAGAGAGAGAGAGAGAGAGAACATACAAAAGAGGTATTCATTATTGGTTTGAAGAGAAAACTGAACCTAAATAAAGGTCTAGAGAACTACAAGACTGCTGTCACCTAACAATTTGAACATCTGTGGAAAGGCTCCCATAAATGACCTTCCTGGATAGTGAGATCAACAACTAATTTATCCATGGAGCCCATTATCTAATACCTGTTGGAAACAGGAGCAAACAACAATAAACAGTGAGTCAAACTAGAACCCAGATGCAGATGGAGAGGACAAAACCAGGCTGCAGAAACAAATAGAGACAGATAACATGAACAAGGAGGAGCTAAGGGGCCACCAGGCTGATAGCTGGGAAGCCAGCATGGGACTGACTCAAGGCCCCCTGAATATGGGTCTCAGCCAGAAGGACTGAGCATTCTAAGGAACCTCACCCAGTAGAGCCAGGATGTATTCCTGGTACACAAAAGGACCTTGCAAACACATCCCCCATGGAGGGATAGCTGCCTTAACATAGAGATAGGAGAGAAGCTCCCTAGTCCCTACTTCACATGACCTGTCAGATTCTACATGACCCCAACTGGATGGCATTCCCCTACATATGGAATTGGAGTGGGGGGATGGGAGGGGAGGGTGTTTTAGGATGCATGTGAGCGACAGAGAGGGTAAAAGGGAGGAATGTTGGGAGGGGAGGGACAGAGAGGGAACTGCGATTGACATGTAAAATAATAAATTAAATATAAAAAAAAATGCTTTGACTCCAAAATTTCAAGTTCAAGGACAAGTTACTGGGGAAAACGATTTCTATTTTTGTTTCCACAGAAAGGATGAAAAGCTGCTGGATTCCTTACTAACTAATGTGGTTTGATCAAGCCAGACCGCCTGAAACAGAGTACCAGTTGATCCTACATTCAAAACAGCTGGTAAGGGAAGCCTTACACACTACAGCCAGGATTTCTTCTTCTTCTTAGAATCCCCAATGACAGTGCCCCTTACCAGCGGGAAGTAGTTTGGAAAGAATGATGCCCAAATTCCCAAATATTGTCTATAAATGTTTTTTTTTTTTTTCATTTAAATGGACTTGGTTATAAAAAAAAATATAAAAAAAAAACACTGAATATCAAGAAAAAATAAGCAGTAATAATGACATTTGGAAAGTGTTAGCCTTTCCAAAAAAATATAAATTCTGAAAATAAATTCTGAAAAATAAATATAAATTCTGAAAAAAAAAAGATTAATTAGCACACCCGGAGGCCCTAAGATCTGTTGACCCTAACACCAAGAGCATGCGGCCTAAAAGGGTCCACCAACTCAATGGACAGAGGGTCATACTCCCACCCTAAGCTTGTGGGTTTTGCCTTTAAAAAACACCTGTGCCTGGGGAATGGGTCTTCTTTCTAGCCTGCATGCTGAGGGAGCCCTTTTGCGCAAACATTTCCTGTTCATTAAAGTCTCTTGCATGTTGCAGCTACTATACTGGACATTGAGTTCTTGGCGGTACTGACCGAAAATGGGAGACTCCTTTTTCTAAGGGTCTTACAAAGGTATGGTCAGAAGCTGGTCAGAATCTCAGCACATGTTACTGAGTCAGAAGTGTACATCTTGCTGGGTCGTTTCTGCAACCTCTCATGGCTAGGTGAGGGTCTGGTCACTTCACCAATCATTGGGCCAAGCTCCTGGAGTGCAATTGAAGTCAGGGTGGAGTAAAAACATGAACAAAGTAATCAAAACCATAAGAAGAAACTCATATAAGGAGCTGACACAAGCTAGTGAGAAATCACACCCTCTCCTGTGATATGTGGAGAACCTGCTTAAGACTCTCTTAAAAAGGGTGACAATGGTGTGTCCATATATGTCCATATATGAGGTCACTAGCAGGGGCTCCACGACTCAACTATAGTGCACAAACTGACTTAGAGGAACCATTTCTATATGGAGAGATCAGTTGCTCATCCTAGACACAGGTATGTGGGTGGAAGGGTGGTAGCTTTGTTCTGCTTCTGTGAGCTGACTTAGAGATGTATTAAGGGAGGCCTTATCTTCTTTGCAGAGTAGATAGGAGGGGGAAGGAATGAGAGTGAACAGTATTGTAAGGTAAAAAATAAATTAATAAAATGATATGATAGTTTACATAAGCAACCCAAAAATCACCTCCAAGGAAGTACTACAACTGATAAACACTTTCGACAAACAAGCAGGATATAACTTAAATTAAAAAAAAAAAATCAGTAGACCTACGATATGCAGACAACAAATGGGCTGGGAAAGAAATAAGAGAATCATTACCCTTTATAATGGCCACAAACAACATGCATTATCTTGAGGTAATGCTTACCAAACAAGTGAAAGACATATATAGCAAGAACATTGTGTCTTTAAAGAAAAAATTAAAGAAGATAACAGAAAATGGAAAGCTTTCCCATGTTCTTGGACAGGTAGGATTAACATATTAAAAATGGCAATCTTGCCAAAAGCAATCTACAGATTCAATGCAATCCCCATCAAAATCTCAACAAAATTCTTCACTGACCTTGAAAGTATAATACTCAACTTTATATGGAAAAACAAAAGACCCAGGAGAGACAAAACAATACCTGTACAATACAGGAACTTCAGGAGCCATCACTATCAAAAGCTTTAAGCTATACTACAGACTACAGAGCTACAGTCCTGAAAACTGCCTGGTATTGGCACAAAAATAGATAAGTAGACCAATAGAATCAAATCAAAAATCCTGATCTTGACCCACACACATATAAGCACTTGATTTTTAACAAAACAGGTAAAAGTATACAATGGGAGAAATGTCTGTTCAAATATTTGGCTCAGTATTAAACACCATGAAAAAAAATTATAGTTAGGTTATATCTACTACCTCATCAACTGAATATTAATATTAAATCCTGCAGGGACTTAGTGATCATTAACATAGCAATGCATAAATTAACAAAATTTATCATTAATTTTTGGAGAAGCAAAGAATTTGTTTTCTTAACTTCTCTAATTCCTGCTGACAGGCATATTTTTTTAAATCCTGGCTCAGAGACCAAAAGAGCTCTTCAGGACTTTTCAGTGGTAGGCCCCAAGTGAGGTAGGTCTCATTGTTGCTGAAAACAAAGTTCTTCGGCATATAATCATATATGGCAAATTTTAAGAAATGGTACCATTTTTAAATTAGTTCTTATTTAACTGAAAACCTATCTTATTTTACATACTAATCCCAGTTCCTTCTCCCTCCCTTCCTCCCATCCCCCCTCCTCAACCACATTAGTACCATAGTAAGGAGATTCTAGACTGGTTTTGTGCACTAAATTAAATTTATTGAGCTGTATTAACACATGTGGTGTTTTATTTACTCTAACGACTTAGTAAGAGATTTGTCACACACACATACACACACACACTCACACACTGTATAGGTGTGTGTTGTAGACAGTGTAATTACAATAGGGCAGGAAATTAGGAGGTGGCTGCTGAAGTTCCCCATCTTCTGTTTTCTGTCTCATAACAAGAGAACCATGCAAAAATATAAAGACGTAACTCTTCCACCACAAGAGCAGTTCCAATTTTTAATTTCTTTCAGGCTGAATGTTGAAGTAAGCAACAACATACCCTTGGAAACATACATTAAAATGAGGCATGGCTTAAAAATGGTGGCAGACATCCAAAAGAAAGGACTTAAAGAGGAAGCATTTGTGGTGTACCACAAATTTTTAACATGAGAATCTGCACTTTCCATCTCCTTTCCTGTGACTGTTCCTTCACTAATCTTGTCTTCCTCTTCATGCTTCTCACCTCTGCTGAGCTTATGAAACTTGACAAAGACAACTTTAATCAGATTTCTGGCAGCTCACACACACATAAGCTGATAAATGAATGAGAACCTTTCTTTCTCCAGGCACTGGAAGGAAAGGGATGTGGGATCCCAGGGTGGAACTCTTCTCATTCCAAGAACTTCTGAATCCATGCCTAGAATTTTTATAGAAATAATTATGGAAATTTTATAGAAATGCCATATTTAGACATTTAGAACTTTTATGCATACCTTAGTCACTCTGCTTTATTCATTTAGACACTTCGTGGAGAAACTCAGATAAGGCCCAGAATACTGCAACAAGCTTTCTAAGGGAACAGGATCCAAAATCAACAAGGTAGATCTTCTTTGTCTTTGTGATAGACCTAAATCTCCAGAGTCAGAGGGAGCTACACAAAGAAATGTCACAGAACTTGAACCTTGTTGGGAGGGGAGGTGATGCAAGCTTAGCATCACAGTACAGAAGAAAGGATTGGCAGTGAATAGAGCTCAAGTCATACATAAGAAACTGACATCTCACAGAACCAGGATGTATCCCTACTGCAGGAAAGTACTTTGAGAGCACATTCCCCATGGTGGGGATAATCCTTTAGCACAGATCCATGGGGGAGGGCCTAGGCCCTACCTCACTCAAATGACTTGACAGAACTTGATGAACCCTCATGGAAGGCCTCACCCTGTCTGGGGATTGAAATGGTTGAAATGAGGGAGTCTCTGGGAGGAATGGAGGATCAGAGCGAAAGGGAAATAGGACTGATGTGTAAAAGAAGAAAAAATATATTAAATTAAAAAAAGATTCTAATGTCTCTCCCAACTTGTTTTCTTTCCCCCTTTGCTGACATTAGGACTATTCTAATTCTCTATTTTGTTTTTGTGTTGCAGACAATAAATAGACAATAAATATAGCAAACTGCTGAAACAGTATAGCAAGGATTATGCAAAATACCTGCCAGATAAGGTCATCAACAAGTGAGCATGAAGACAGAATGTTTTTGTATCACTTAGTCAACCTGTGACCTGGGACTGTGTTTTCCTGTTCCAGTGGAGGTTTTGATTGAAGAGATACACTCTAGCTCTACACATACTTGCAAAAACATGGGCTTGTACCTACACAAGTCAACACACAGACACACACACACACGCACATGCACATGGATGTGCACAATCATACAAACACCCAAGGTGCATTAGGGTACTCAGAACATTGAGACAGAATTGTCACTTAAAACAGCTATGCAGTAACTGAGTAAGGGAGTCATGGTTGTTTTTCATAGTACCAGGGTTATGAAGGGGAATAGACTCCATGATGAGATGTCAGACTTGGACACAACTGCAGGTTGTTCATCTCTTTGCTGGCAAGTCTATTCTTCTCAGTTTTGAAGTATTACACTCATCCCATTTCTCTTTCTATAGGAAGAGAGAGAGAGAGAGAGAGAGAGAGAGAGAGAGGAAGAAGAGGCAGAAAACAAGGCCTTCTATGAAGATGTAAGGAATACCATCAAAACTCCTCAGACTTTGTCAAATGGAGTGCTCTTCTGGATAGGACGGTGGATGGAGTTGATGAAGACACAAGTGGGGGAGGTGGTCCCCAATCTCTAATTGGCATTTAAAAGTGCTGAAGTATCTTCAGAAGAAAGCTTTGTTATTAAAACAGCAGTGGTGTGTGGTCCACAAGAAGCCTTCAAAGAGATCAAAACGAACACATCATCTGACAAACATGATGGAAAGGTTAAGATGGTAGAAAGCCCAGGTAAGTCACCACAGGTTTAAAGACTTATTTTTAAATGGACCCTATTGCATCTGGGTCAGCTACACACATTTGTGAGTACAAGTCACAAGTCAAGTAAGGTGGTCTGTTGAACAGGTATCTGAAGTCTGGAGCACTGAGAAGCACAGAGAAAGCTTCATCCCCTTTTCCATGTCCCCTTTCTTTGTCTTGCCTGGATCCACTTTGCTGTAGTGACAGAACCTTGTGTGACTGGTGTTTCTCTTTCCTTCCTGCCACCTTGACTTCCTGTAAAAGAGGCCTTTAACTTAGTTTAAGCCACATCAGTTTCTTCAAAACTTGTTACATACGGATCCTCATCTTTTCAGAGCTCTGTAGAGATTAGAGGAAGCACATTGGGAAAATAATTAATCATATCCCATAGTAAGGAATGTGCTGTGCAGTGTTACTTTCTAAAAGTAAAACTCTCAGTTAATATAATGACATAATGGAGAGATGTGAAGGAGAGAGACATTTGGTTGTATGAGATTATGTTTTCAGCATTAGTTAGACCTTGGTAGGAAATTCTCAAGTAGATCACGGAGATAATGACACTGACTGAAGTACTAGCAGTGACAGTGTCAGAACCTGGGACGGGATCTCCAGAAAGCACCCAACACCTGGGTATGGTTGGCCACTTCTACATTCAAAGTTCTCTTCAGGTGACATGGGACAGGGAGACAGGAGAAGACATGGAGCACAGGGAAATTCTACTGGACTAAAAGGGCCAGGGAAGGCCAGTACTCCAGGCAGTCTGCTCACATCTGCAGATGTGCTGAAGCATCTGTTCATCTTTGCCCACACAAATATGCACATTCTGAAAAATGCACACAGATCATAGACATGTGTAAACACACGGGTCATATATGAAGGGTTTCAAAAGGGAACTCCAATAATATTGCGTGGAAATGTTCTCATATATGTCATCTCATTAGTTTATTTACTTTTATTGTTTATTTGCATCATCATATGGCTTTACAGCCTGAATAGGCCTCACTTGAGATCCTGGCACCTCACCAAAGAAATGCTGAAAATCCAAATGTGCATACCCTAGGCTGGATTTTCACAAGTTTCTAAAGTATTGGTTGGATCTTGCCTTTCTGGCATGAGTCAAAATCTCTTCTTGGTGGCCTTAGCAAATTGCATTATCTTCTTAATTAGGAGGGTGAAGTCAGCCTTTCCTAGCTGTGCATTCAGCAATCCACACATTTCCATATGGAGTTGAGTCAGTCTTAGCCAACCTTGGGCCTGTGCACTCAGCAATCTACACATCTGCATAACATAAAGTCGATGCATGAGTAAGCTTTTCTGTCCCTATTGGACTGTAGAAACAACCAGGAAAGAGTGAGTGGCCCCAGCTACATTGAGAAAACTGTACCAGGGACTTTGTTGAGCTTAGTGCACCATCTTCACTCACAATTGGAGTGTAGTATGCAACATTTTTAGTTTGTGTGTTCACATGAATGGCCATGTGAATTCCAGAACTCTAGAATCTCAAGGGTCTCCACCATCCCTACAAAATATCTTATTTGGGACTGTCTGTGGTACTATGACCTTGAGAAAGACTGTGTATGTTTCTATGTAATTGCAACCTCTCAAAATATGACAGGGTTTCTGTAGCCTCATAGATCTTGCAGGAAGCAAATGTTCATTACAACTGAACTTGCCCTCCAAAAGCTTTTTTCAAGGTAGAGGCTCTGGAATACTAGTAGTTAGGCTCCCTATATATATCTGTTAAACCAAATTGGGACATAGCTTCTAATAGTTCTTTTTCTGGCCTCTGCAGGAAATGCACTCATATATGTAATCCCACATACAGACACACACACACACACATACTTGTAATTTTTAAAAATACTGTAAAAATGGTCTATATATACAACTTCCCACATATATGGCATGAAAGAAAAAGGAGTCTATTTAGGGGAACAAGAGGGAACTAGATGGAAAGAAACACAGGAGAGTCACGGTGGGTGAATACGGTAGAAAAGCAAATCACACACACACACACACACACACACACACACACACAATTTTATACAAAAACTCATTTTGTGTGCTAAGTTTAACAATTTTTAAAAGGTGTTCCATATAAATAAAAGGCAGGTTGGGTAATCATTGGAGACAGAGGGAAAACCAAGTCAAACTGCATATGTAAAATGTCTTAACTAAATTTAAGAACCAACAGATAGGGGCTGGTGAGATGGCATAGGTTGTGAATACATTTGACAAGGAGTCTGATGACCTGAGTTTGGTCCCCAAAACTCAAATGACAGAAGCAGAACTATCAAAAGTTGTCTTCTCAGCTCCATTTGTGCACCATGTTATGCAAATGTGTGTACACACACAAATAATAACATAAAAAACTCAAAAGAAGTTAATAGGTGGATTTGTTATTGATTAGAAGTATCTGAACGGAAGCCAGGAGGTATGCCCTTTTAGTCCCAGAAATAGATAGGCAGAGGCAGATAGATCTCTGTGAATTTCACGCTAATCTGGTCTACAAAGAGATTCTAGGCAGGATCCAAAACCACAAAATAAAAGTAGCTGAACAGGGAATAAGGATAGTTGAAAACAAAATTGAACCTAAAGCATAAACAACAAAAAGGATATAAAGATATACATGAGACATGGTATGATGTCATAACACATGGGGATTAAGATACGGCTCAGTGGTTACAAGCACCCAGAAGACCTGGGTTCAGTTCAGGAATCATCCATACCACTGTCCAGTACCAGAATATCTAAACACCCTCTGCCTGCTCCAAGGGAAATATACACACATAGTACACAGAAGTGCATGCAAGTACTCTCACATTCATCTAAGGCAGAATCTAATTGTTCTTGTTCTCATATACTTTAAACTTAAATCAAAGATATATATATATATCTGTAGTTCTAGAGAAAGGCAGAGTAGAAAGAACAGCACAGAGACATTTTTTTTTTAAAACAACAAACAAAAAACTGAGGCATGAGAAACCTTTCATAGCACCAGACCTACCATTATCATGAATTGCATCCATGACATCTTATACCAGGATAAATAATCATGTGACTCTTAAGACCATGCTGTTAATGAAAGATGGCTTTACCATTTTCACTTGTGCTTGTTAAAGAACAAAACAGACCCAGCCACGACAAAAAAAGGAGAAATCTTCTTTCACACCAGAAAACAGTTGATTCAAATACATACATGAAAGGTATGTAGGTGTAGGAGTTGGGGAAGGGGCACAGTACCCATGCATGTTGAGACCAGAGGTCAATGCTAGGTGTCTTTTTAGGTGCCCTGCGCTTATAACAAAGAAAGAAAGAAAGAAAGAAAGAAAGAAAGAAAGAAAGAAAGAAGGAAAAAAAAAAAAGGGGGGGGGGGGGGGGGGGGGGGGGGGGGGGAGGGAGGGAGGAAGGAAGGAAGGAGAGGAAGGAAGGAAGGAAGGAAGGAAGGAAGGAAGGAAGGAAGGGGAAAGAAGGAAGGAAAGAAGAAAGAAGGAAAGAAAAGAAAGATGTATATGGGTGCTTTTGTCTGCATATGTATGTGTATCACATAAGTGCAGTGCCCTTAGGAGACAGAAGAGGGCACTAGATTCCCTGACACTTGGGTTATGTGCTGCTTGTGAACCACCAAGTAGGTTCTGGAAACTGACAAAGGTCTTCTGATTGAGTAGCAGGTGTCCTTAAAAACATTGAGGTATCCCTCCAGCCCCTCCTCCATGTCATTTTTTGAGACAGGTTTCTCTTCAGCTACCTTACACCTTGCCATGCTGAAGGGCCAACTTGCTCTGATGCCTGGATTTTATGTGGTTTCTGAAGTCAGATTTTCAGGTTTACACAGACAGTGCCAACTTCCTGCACCCCCATGTGTTTTCTGATGCTGCCTGACCAAATCCAGAGTTACCACTTCACTCTAGAGTTAAGTCTTCATTTTTGATACAAGGGTAAAATGACTGATGTCCTAGGTAGAAGTTTAACAATCTAGGTAGGTTTGGGCATGAAACCTTCATGCATTTGACTTCACAGATCAGAGCTAACATATCTATCCCAGTCTGCCTCCTTCTTCAAGTAGAATAATATTCCCCACACCTGCCTGTCCTATGAAAGTTGGGAATGAACAAGAGGTATCAAAACTATGACACAAACGTCACGGTAAAGAAGCTTGACCCTACTCACCAGCAATCTCTCCTGCTGCCCTCTCACTGAGATCCTTCCTATTGATATTCTGGAAGATTCTGATGGTCACATCCCAGGCTTTCTTCTCTATGAATCTTCACTAGTAAGTTGGGAAGATCTTCCGATGAGCCGTCTTCACTTTGTTCCAAGAACTCTGTTTCAGTTTATACTGCATGATTTCCTGCTCGAAGGCCTCTTGAACTCCATGAACTTTGAGAACATTCAACAAGTATAAATAAAAAAAAAATAGGCAGTAGTGTTACACAACTTTAACTCCACTCACCAGCAGTCTAAACTCTATGAGTTTTAGCCCAGCAAGGTCTATAGAGTGATTCTAGGACACAGTGGACTACACAGGGAATCTTGTTGCAAGAAATGAAAGTAAATAAATACACTAAATAAATAATAAATCAATGATTTACCATGGTTCTATACACCTTTAAACCCTGCACTCAGTAGGCAGAGGCAGGATTATCTCCCAGCTTGAGACAGTCCATGGAATACAAAATGAGACACTGTCTCCAAATAATAAATAAATAGATAGATAAATAAACAAATAGGCAGAAATGAAATAACAAAAAAAGTATAAATGAACAAAAAGAATCAGCTAGCAACTGGAAAACTCATCCGATGTCCTGCAGGTGTCAGAAGCAGAGGTTGTCACAACTTTCAATCCAGTCTAATGATGGTTTTGTTCCAACATAAGGGCTCTTAGAGAACAACAGCCCCCGTCTTCTTACTTCTTTTCATTTAAAGGATTTTGTATTCAGCTTTAGAGATCAGTCCCTGGGCCTTGGGCATGCCACCCAACCCTTCTCACCACTAAGCTAAATCTTCAACCCCTGACAGAAAAGCTAAAGGCTAATTTTAACAGGTGAAAAATTCCTCCCTAAGACTTTGGATTCCAACATATTCATCAATCAACTGGGTCAAAAAGAACTCAGCTTGATTCATCCAGAACTTATTTTACACCCACACCCATGCTCACAAATCCATATGTCCTTACACATAGCACAACACACACACACACACACAGGGTTTTTTAAGACAGGGTTTCAATGCATAGCCATGGTTGTCCTGGCACTAACTCTGTAGACCTGGATGGCCTGGAACTGAGGTTAGCCTGCCGCTGCCTCCCAAGTGCTGGGATTAAAGGTAAGACCCACCAATGCCCTGTGAACACACCCACCACCTTTTCATTCATTATTTTATGTGGTATAGGGTGCTGGGTTCAAAGGCATAGGACACAAGATCAAGTATTTCCTTTATATACATAATAATATTGACTTTGAGGCATGCCTAAGCACTTGATCTCTGATAATATGACACAGTGGGGTGTGCATCACCAGTTCAAAGGCTTAATTTTCAAAGTGTTTTCTGTCTTCTCTAAAACCGCTCCAGTGTTCACTTTGCTTCTCTTTTCTGCTCACATACCAACGACTTAGGTTTGTGATACTGCATGCACCTACGGAGGTTTTTATGAGAGGAATCGTGAAAAGCCAGGCAGTGGAAGGGAGCAGGGTCCTTGGCAGCACTTATTCAGGTAGGCAGGGGCCAGCACAAGCTAAAGGACTTGCACTCAACTCTTCTAGTTCTCCTGAGCGACACTAGTTCCCCCTGGGGATAATACACACTCATCCTGACATCTATTCTAGTCTAGAGATTGAGTCGGGTGGCTTCACACTCTGGGTCTCGATTGCTTTTATGCACTCTGAGCCAATTCCCTGGAAAGTGGTCTTGGGACTCTGTTGTGACAGGTATCCTGATTCAGCTTCCAGTTCCTGGCCCTCTATACTCATACCTTTCTCAAATCCTTGTCTGTCCTCCAGCTCACCCTTCATTGTCGGCCGGCTTTCTGAGCTATCCGAAGAAGTCTACTTGATTTAAGCCTCACTCACTCCTTCCCTTTCTTTGCTGTGTTCTGCAGCTTTAAGCCACCAGGGATCTTTCTTGTTGAAATTTCCTCTGGAAAATCCTCTGTGCCCAAGAAACAAAGTAAGCACAGCCCACACACTTGCTCCAGGGTCATCAATGGACCTGGACCAGACTGGATTTATTGCCTTGCATGATGTCATAGAGCTGCTTCGCCCTCTGGCTAGACATGTGCCTTGGGTTTACCTCCATGGCAAAGTGGCCCCTTCAGTGGTGGGTGGGGTCTGTTTGTTGTGATCTCTTCAGTTGTTGTCTCCCCCCTGGCTGCAACAGTGGGGCTGCTGGTCAGGATAAATGACTATAGGAGGCAAGCTGTCAGGAAGAGGATGCTGGGGGAGAGTGGGGATTATGGAGGCAGAAATGCAGCTGAAATAGCAGAGGGAATGGCTGTAGGGAGGGTTTCAGAGTCCTTTGGAGGGGGGTTGAATTTATTTGTTGTTTGGTTTTTAAAGTTTTTCCAGACAGGATTTCCACTGTTTAACAGCCCTGCCTGACTTGGAGCTCTGTAGAGCAGGTGCCCTCAAACTCAGAATCTGGCTGCCTCTGCCTCCTGTGTGCTGGGATTAAAGGCATCTCCACAACCCTCTGTTATTTATTTATTTATTTATTTATTTATTTATTTATTTTTATTTTAAAATAAGGGCCTCATATGGCTCTTAGCTGTCCTAGAATTCATTGGCAGTATTAGTAGTCATGTTGTGTAATGATGTCTGGGGTTTACTTCTGTTTCAGCTACTAAGTACTTTTATCAACTCATTTAATGAGTACAAAAGGAGAGTAGCTTTAGTTGGCTTTGGTCTCAGAACTCTTGCTTTTTCAAATTAGTTTTCCCCTCTGAAGACAAAGTAACCATGTACAGCTCAGAACTTGCTATGTAGAGTAGGCTGAGCTCGAAAGTGTAATATTCCTGTTCCAGCTTCTGACACATTAGAATCTAGAGTCCTCTCTTACCACATCCATGTATACATGCATGCATACATGTTCCTCAGCCTGCCCTATGACAGGATTAGAGGAGATCACTACTGTATCCAGTTATGGATCTTTTCAGTAGATACATGTATGTGAGAGAGGCAGGTATTTCTGTGCTCTTCCAGAAGAAAGCTGTATGTAACAGCATGAGAACAGCAGATAGTGAGTATTTCTCTTCTCATTCAAAAGGTTTAGAACCAGAAATGTGTCATCCTGTGAAGTTTCCTGGAGGGGGGGGGCATTGGCTTGTGTTTGCTAATTGTACAATCCTAATTTGAAAACTTAAAGCTGGGATTGATCTTATTTGAAGAGTTTTCAAGACCCTTTTCATTCTGTGTCATTTGAGATCTTGGAGTGTGATTCTCCTGTGCTTGCTTCATAGGATGGCTTGGAGTATTCTACAAGACAGCACTATTTAACAGACAATACCCAGCTTCATCCGGGCCCTCCAAAATACAAGGCACAAATTATGAACTTCTTGGATGTTCTTTGCACTTGATCCAAATTCTGGCCTCAGTACAGAGTACTGGCAAGCAGAGCTGCAGGTTGTGGATCGAGGATAACATGGACAACCAGCATCTGCCAGGTCGGTTGGTTATTTATTGTGTTTAGGTCTATGCTTGTGTTATCACCAAGTCACGTATGTGGAGGTCAGAAGAGAATGTACAATAGTTCCTTCTTGTAATTAGATAACTAATCAGTAACAATAGTGCACCACCTCAACCATGGCTCTGCCTCTACCCAATTCGCTTTCAGTCAGTCCCTCCAAATGAAAAGGCCTCACTACCACCCTCCTCTCCACTCTCCCCACCACCACCCCTTACTCTCTCCCTCACCACATTCACCCTGCCACCCTGGGCTCCACCCTCCAGGCAGGGCTGATTTCTCACCCTCTGCAGCTTGGTGGAGATCCAGTCTTTGCAGAGGCCAGGAGCTCTGCGCATGCTTAGTTAGGTGTGGGCGGGTACCTGTGGAAAAGACAGTTGGGAGGGTTGGAATTCTAGCCTCTGAGGCCGTGAAAACTGTGTTTCAGTGTGCTGTCGGCTGCCTTCTCTGATCCAGCAGGAGGAGAAAACTGCCACTTATTCCCAATTCATAGGCAGTGGATAGAGACCTGCGATAGCCATAACACTCTCCCGACATCTGGTTAAAATTAGATTTACAATCACTAGGGACCAGCCGGACATTCATTTCAAGAGCATGTCTCCCCACACCAAGGCTTTGCGGTTATTCTAACAGTCTGAATTTGCCAAATCAGCTTTTACCCTCAAACACAGCACATGCCTTCTTTCTTTTAGATGGGACAGACGGCAGGTATCCATAGGTTCTGACTTCCAGGCTGTATAAGCGGTGGAATTTCCTTGTCTGGTTTTCATTCTTTTCTTTCTTCTCTTCCTCCCTCCCAGTCTCTCTCTTTCTGTCAGTTTCTATTTCTTTCCTCTCTTCGTGGATTATCCTCAAACATATTGCAGTTAAATGAACAAATGCATCCATTTACTTTAGTAAACAAACAGAAAATATTATTTGAATTAGCTCTGGTTCAAAATAGTACAAATGCTTTTTCATATTTCTATATATCTGTGTCTATAGACGTGTGAGAAGTTGCCCTCACATTATTGACTTAGGGATTTTACTTTTTCTATTTTGAAGAATTTTCACATTTAGTTTCAGGTTTTGATAAATTCCATTGAACTACAAAGTACAATTAACACGAATTCATTCCAGGTGTAAGTTTACTGTTCTCCAGGGCCTTAATGTTTGCTCCAGCTCCACCAATCTCTTGTTTCTTCCTAACTACTCATGTCTGACTTCCCTGTTCTTAGAGGATTTACATTAGGAGTCTGTAAATATTAAATTATCCTCTGCTGCTTTAAGATGTTCTTTCCCTAGGCTCTCAGTACTTCTATAGCACAGAACTTTATCAAGGACCAGAGTGTCCTGTCTGAAATTACAACACTCAGAAATGGTTAGCAGCTGTAGTTCCCCATCTGTGTTTAGTTTCTGACTTCTCTAACTGCTGCCAAGTCAGCAGATGCAAACACAGGTGTTCCAAAGGAATGGTACATTCTGGATCCTGAAATCTTCCAACTCCTTTTCCATGGGTCCCTAGGAAGGCTAATCTTGGTTGTCAGCTTCACACCCAAATTAAGAATCTACCATTATTTATGAGACCCTGGGAACCCCAAAACATAAAAAATAATAAACAAATGGGTCAGAAAAATGCATACATTATCATAATACTTTCAACACGGCTGAGATACAACAAAGGGATGACACTGACTACTGCAATTAAAGTACCAATGCACACTTGTCCCAATGGCAACATCACACAGGCCAGAGTACTGAGGAAAGGGGAACTCTGATTCAGTAGTTACCATCCTGAAGTTATATCCTGGGACTGGCAATGGCATATGATCTTTATTAGTAAATGATAGAGATAGGCCAACTCTATGTTAGGAAATACTATACAAAAGCAGTTGAAGTTGTAATATATGGAAACATTTGCTGGGCAAAGCAGAAGAAGCATGCCTGTGAGCAACAATTCTCTGTGGTCTCTGCTTCAGCTCCTGCTTCCAGGTTCTGCCTTTTCTCCCATGTTTTATTGCCTAGACAATGGGTTATAAAACTATATGATGAAAGGCACTTGAACTTCCTCCAATTTAAATGTACTCAGTGCTTTATCATACCCACAAAGAAGTATTATAGAAACACACACACACACACACACACACACACACACACACTGAAAAGAAAACTCTCACGCATTCAAAGGCATCACAAGTATACTGGAATCCTCAACTAAAACTATACCACCAGAAAGGCTTACGGTAACACTGATGGCTAACCTGCGTGTATATATCCACCAGGAGTAACACCTTGGTTAACAGAAGAAGCAGAACTTTCCGTGAACACACAAACTACACAAACCATGCTCACTAAGTAATGACTTGAGAAGATGACCTGAAGATGACAGAAAATGTACATCTATGAAGCCATAGGGAGAAATAAATTGCACAAAGAGATTTTTTAAAAAGCAAATAACAAAAGGTCATTGAAAAACATTAGAAAAATCAAAAGAATTAACATTCACTGATTAATATGAACTCAATTATTAATATGAATTCAATGATTAATATGGGCTCAATACTATAAATAATCCTCAAGTCTATATGTGATGGAAAGCCATTTAGGCTTCCTGCAGGCTTTCTCTTCTGTCCCTGATACCAACAACCTATCCCACAAACTGATCACTACCTATGTAACAGAACGCACTTGGCAACCTTGACTTCTGCCCTTGCTAAAATCTCCTGTGGATCTCACAGATATGTCCCTTGAGCAATGAGTAGGCCTAAGAGAGACCCAAAACTTTCAGATAATCAGTGATCCTAGGCTCAACCCCAGCTCTGTAGCAGGAAACCTGCTACACTCTCCCAATTCTCTTTGACCCCATTCTCAAGAGATCACAAGAACCTCCTCCAACTTTCCATACTTAATATTGACTCAGTAACCCAGTCTCCAACATTGTCTGCGAATACACAAGAGAGCAGAACATAACACAGACAAGTGCCAAAAATGGAAATCTCTGAAATCCCCAGAGAGGAAACTGATCCAAGGAACAAAGCACCCACTTAACAACTACAAATGCATAAATCTGCACCTAGAACTTAAACTTACCCCAAACCTAGCTGTTTAGAAGCCAGCACAATGACATGGTGAATAACACAGAAGGAGATACGTCCCCAGGAGATCCCAAGTATTGTTCTACAGAATGTGCTGAATATTGCCAAAGGAGCTGTGCACATTCCCAAACGAGCAAAGAAAAATAACAGATAAAAACAAACAATAAAAAACCATCAAATACTAATATATGAAGATGATAAAGGTCTACATATAAATCGCTTAACTAAACTCAAAATAAACTGTGGAAGATATGCATAAATCTAAGCACAGATGAAAGACAGTGGGCAATATCAAGGGAAAATATTCAAGACCCCTGAAAATGGAAACAGAATCCATTAATTAAAATTAAAAAAAAACAAGCTGGGGCGTGCACTGGAAATAAAAAATATAGGAATCTGAACAATAAGCACAGAGAAAATACCACCTAAGGTAATACAAGAGATGGAAATGAGAATCTCTGGTTTGAAGCTATAATAGCATAATTAGATATAAGAGTCCAAGACAATGTTGACTCCCAAAAAACATCCTGACACAATAGCAATAAAAATTCAGGTCATAAAAAAAAATAACTAAACATACGAATAATTGATGTAAAGGAAGAAGAATGCCATCTCAAAAGCCCAGAATATATTTATAATGAAACCATAGAAAATCATATTGCTAATCCAAAGGAGATGCCTGTACAAGAAAGACTACCAATCCCAGTGTGCAACGGGTGGCCAGCTCACGGACTAGCAGTCCCAGCCTGCACCCTGGTGGCTTTCCTCCCTGGACCACAAGCATTCTCCCAAGCTCCTCCTTGAGGGATGAGCTGCATGCGGTTTCTCGTTCAGTTCAGGACTTCCTGCAGTTAGTCTTGGCACGTTTGCAGCACCAACACTCGAAGTTTGGTCCGCGGGAGCTTTGGCGGCATTAGAACTGACTTCTAACTTCCTTACAACTTAGTCCTATAGTAGGCATAGTAAATGGCTCATGGGACTTTGACGAAGCGTAGTTTGGAAGCAGAACTCCCTGTCCGAGGACAGGGCGACAGGCTCCGTGAAGAAGGCTGTGCTAGCTAGTCCTAGCTCCCTGGTTCGAGGCCAGGCCAGCATCCCTACTCCATAGGTATCTGCGCTCCTGGCAGGTCACCTCTGTGGTAACTCACATCTACCCTTGCCCACTCCACAACAGATCTGGCAGCATCCTCAAAATGGCAGGCTGCGGGTTTGTGGAGACCTAAGACCCTATGCACTTCAGTGTTCCACAGGTCTGCAAGCCATCCCTGGAGCACCAGACCTTTCATTGAGACTTTTCTACTTCCCACTACCCAGCTTTGGTTCTCTGAGGAATGCTTTTACCATTCTTGCTCTGTTCCTGTTGTGTGAATGCAGCATAGTAGGTGAGGATCCTCAATATGAACTTAATGGACTTGTTCTCTGGATGTAAGCAAGTCCCAATTCCAGCTGGCCTCTGGCAAGGATGCTTGACTAGTATCCTAGCCCATTGGGAAGAAGTAATCGACCCAGTCGTTTTTCTGAAGCAAAACTAAGAGGCCTGCCTATGCTACATTTCGCATTTCAGGACTCAGGTGAGAAAGAAGTCTCCAAAGATGTCTGGAAGCTTTCCTGTGAAGTGGATAGGGTGTGTGCACTGTGGACTTCAGGCATAGAGGTAAGTCAAGTATAGGGATGCCACTTCAGTGTGAAAATAAGGACATTTGCCTGACAAGAAAAATATCACTCGGCTTTGACTATAAAAAGTACATCTATTGATAAAACTTTAACACACAGAAAATTCTCTATCCTGTCATATAAAGCCCCCAAACCCTGCACCTGATCTAGTGTTTTGGGATATTTGTACACTGTATGAAGGTGTATTTGCTGTGCTTGGTCTAATAAAGAGATGAATGGCCAATAGCTAGGCAGGAGGTATAGGCAGGATTTCTGGGGAGAGAGAGAGAGAGAAGGGGGGATCTGGGCACACAGGAGACACTACAAGACTCAGAAAGGAAACAGGAGGTGCAAGATGGAGAGAGGTGTAACAAGTCTTTCTTTGTCCCACCAGCCAGCTCCTCAATAATGATAACAGAGACTTCTTACTAATTATGAATGCTTGGCCTATAGCTTAGGCTTGTTCCTTACTAGTTCTTGTAACTTAAATTAACCAGTTTCTATTAATCTATGTTTGGCCTTGTGGATTTTTACCGTTCTTTCATTCTGTATGTCCAAATGCCTCTGTGTCTCATTTGGCATCTCCTTTGAGTGCCTAGATTTATCCTGAGTTCCTCACCCTTTCCTGGAAGTCCCACCTATTTCTCCTGCCTAGCTTTTGACCTTTCAGCTTCTGATTATACCAATCATAGCAATATATCTTTACATAGCATATAAATGGGCTAACTTAAGTTATAAGAGCTAGTTAGGAACAAGCCTAGGCCCTAGAACTTTTTTGAATGTTTTTATATTGTCAGGTAATAGCTATCCTTGGGTTTAATTTTGTGATGTTTTACATATGGTTAATCCACTATATTTATCTGGAATGAAGCCAATTTAATAATGGTGAAGAACTTTTTGTATGTCATTAAATTTGGTTTGCCAGTATACTAAGAGTTTTGATTCCATCGTCATCAGCAAGAATTACCTATATTTTTTTTTTCATGGCAGACTTCCTCTGTGTAGATTGGTTTTCATAGAACTAAATCTGTAGACAAGGTTTGCCTCCAAATCATAGAGATCCACATGTCTCTTCCTTGTATGTGCTGGGATTAAAACTGTGCACTACCTATTACCCTAGGTAATGTGTATCCTTAATGTGTAGATATGTGTCTTGTTTACACAAGAAGACTGGAACCTGTTCACTTCCATTCTATTAGTCTTTGTCTTTGCATTGGTCAATTTAGAAAAATGCTCTTGAGAACTATCTATAAACAATGGTTTTGATTATCTTATTCTATATTGTTGTTGTTATTGCTCATACTGTAATTGATGAGTGAATGTGTGTGTGTGTGTGTGTTTGTGTGTGTGTGTATAAAAGAGAGAGAGAGATTATGTGTGTGCATATGTGTGTTTTTCCTTATTTTGGTTTTGTTGTGCCCAGACTCTGAACCCCCAGCACTACCATGAGACCTGCTGCACTGCAAAAGCAAAGAGTCTATTTATGAATTAACTCGGGATAACTGTCAGTCTGTAACAGTGGGTGGAGAAGGAGGAACCCCTTGCAGCAGTGGGGCAGGACATATACTGGAGTAGAGCCCGTGGAGTGTCTGGGGGTCTCCTAGTTGCATAGCAACAGTCTCCAGACTGTTGCACCTTTGGTCTTTGGCACCCTGTTTCCAGTTGACTGGTCAGCCTCAGCTGCAGAAAGGATGCTTTTCCTAGAGGTCATCATTGGGAATGCCCTGCATTCCACTATTATCAGCAAAGCACATCCAGAGCCTGCAGGCTAACTTCTGATTGGTTCATTGCCACAAGGAGGGTATCTACTGATTGCTTCCCAGTGATTTGAGAAAGTAGGGGTTCACTTCATGCTTCTGACTCAGTGTCCTACAACTTGCTGGTACTTTTATGCAGCCTGTCATGGGAGTCAAGCAGGGGACTGGGTGAGGGTCTGGGCCCTTCACTTTTACCAGTGTTAATTTACTTTTTCCTGTGTTTTCTTGGGTATAGTTATCCTCCTTAGTTTTGAATTTCCCTTCTAGCAGCTTTTCTAATGCTTGATTTGTATATAGATAATATTTTCATTTAATTTATAATGGTATATGCCATTTTCTCCAACCCTGGTGTTTGAATAATTTGTAGGGTAAAGCAGTGTGTGTTAGCATCTTTGGTCTCAAAGATTTCATGCTCTTTAAATCTTCATTGAGAAGTTAGTTGTCATTCTAATATGTCTGCCTTAACACGTAACATGTTCCTTTATGCTCTTGCAGCTTTTAATATTCTTTCCTATTTTAATCAGTTCAGTTCTTAGAGTACTATGTGGCCATGGAATTTCTTTTTTCCTATAGCCAATGTGGTGTTTTGTCTCTAGACCAGGCTATACTGGAACTCAGAGATCTACCTGCCTCTGGCTCCTAAGTACTGGGATTAAAGGCAAACATTAGCACTGCCTGACTGTAATTAAAAAATATGTTTATGTGGCTAGAGAGATGACTAAAAACACATACTACTCTTGCTGAAGACCTGAGTTCAGTTCCTAGCACCCACATCTGGCAACTCATAACGGCCTGTTAACTTACCATCTCTGCCTTGAAGACACACACACATGCACATAATTAAAAATAATAAAATAAGGTAGGAGGATCAAGACCAGCCTATAGCACTAATTGGTCTTAATATTAAAAAACCCAGAGTCAGATATCAGGATGAATACTGAAAGATCAAAGAAGTAAAGGGGCACCCACTAGAGACTTCTTACTTCTACCGAATCTCAGACCAAAATGCTGAGCTGTCTCCACCGCCCTAGTAATGGGATTAAAGTTGTGTGCCTCCCAAGTACTGGGATCAAAGGCATGAGATCCCTAGTGCCGAGATCAAAAGTGTGTGCCACCACTGCCTGGCTTCTGTGGTTAACTAGTGGCCAGTTCCATTCTCTCATCTTCAGGCAAGCTTTATTTGTTAGAGCATGAACAAAATATCACAACAGACTGGTCTACATATCAAGTTCCTGACAGCCAGAACTACACAGAGAAACCCTGTCTCAAAATAATAATATAAGAATTATATTAGTATATGTTTGTAAGAGTATGAGTACCTGCCATAGTACTCAGTTCTCTGGAGTTGCCAGGTACAACTCAGGTCATCAGTCTTAACAGCAGACACTGTATCCAATGAACCATCTGGCCTAGGAGTATCTTTTGTTTGTTTGTTTGTTTGTTTGTTTGTTTGTTTGTTTTTCAAGGCAAGGTTTCTCTGGGTAACAGTCCTGGCTGTCCTGGAACTCACTCTCTGTAGACAAGGCTGTCCTTGAACTCACAGATCTGCCTCTCAAGTCACTGTTGGGACTAAAGGCATGCACCACATGTCCTGTCTGTATCCCAGACCTTGAGAGATAGAGGAAGGAGAATCTAAGTGTAAAGAGGTGTAGGCTTTCATCTAGAGCAGAGGGAACAGAGGCTGCAGCCAGCCCTGAATTGTCATTTTCTTGTCACTGGAACACAGAGAACATAAAAGATCATTCATAGGACATCAGGGAGGAATTTATAAACATGTACCTTCAGGACCCAAGTACCAGGAAGGATTTTTTACTTCATTATCTCATAACTAGGTAGGTAAAAGAAAATCTCCTGGACACCCTTTGAGTATGTGTCTGTCCTAGATCTCACACTGTGATCCATTACACAGATTTTCCCATTCCAATTATGCCTAGTACAGAAATCATGCACTGAAAATTAAGATAATGGATGAACATCCAGAAATATGGTCAACAGGCACAATTATTATGAAGGAATAGCTTCTCTGCCAATTACAATAAATTTATGTTCAGCTAGAAGATTTGTTGGGGCTGGCTTGCTCTCTGTTGGAGATTCAGCATTAACAGGGATTACCTTGCAAGAACAGTGAGAATTCTTATGTTCTCTGTGGCTCCAGAAGAGAGTGTATCTCTTCACAGGGAAGGGGTGATACTTCAAAAACTACAGTGCAAGGGAATGACAGAACTCAGCTTAGAATAGACAGAGCTCAGCAGCCTGCCTAAGCCAGGCAAAGCAAAGAGGCTATTTCAATAGAGAGAAGAACGAGGCTGAACTCCTCACACTGTGTCCCCTCACATACTGTTTTCCTGAAACCATTTATAGAATCTTTGAAGGGTGCGGTCTATGGGACCATGGAAGGAAACAATGTCCCTAGTGACATCCACCAGAGCAAATCAAGTTGCCAGAGGCTCTGTTCTAGTCAGTAGACTTATTATCATTAGGAGGGAAGAGAAAGCAGTGGATGCAGTTAGTCTGAACCTCAATCTACTCCACCACCAACTTTGATCTTCACCTACTACCTTGCTCTCCTTCATGTCCAGACTTTCAGTGAATCAGGCTACAGATGTACCTTGGGACATGGCAGGTTTCTTATCACCATCTCCAGAGGCATTTGCTTTCCAGAATATGACCCTGAAGATAGCTGTAACATCTGCCTGATGGAAGGATTTTCCCCTCTGCTGTTGGCATCTTAGACTCTGTAGTTTCCTGGAACAAAAGCTTGCTTGTTACTATCCTGAGAAAGATAGGATATTGGGTATGTTTTGGTATTCTCTGGAAACAAACCACAAAGGAAGCGACCAGAGCATCCCTTAGTCACTGTGTTACACCTTCAAAAATTCTGTCTACATACACACACACACACACACACACACACACACACACACACACACACACACACACCCTAACTGTAGGGCCCTGCCTTAAGGCCTTCTTACAAGAAAAAGTCTCTTATGGTGTTGAGGAGAGAATATAGAAATTCCAATGAGATGGTACCAATAAATACTAACACAATGGGAGATGTCCTTCTGTACATATGTTGCTCTCATTGGTTGATGATGAAAACACTGACTGGGCAATAGCCAGGCAGAGGTATATACACAGCTGTAGGAGGAAGGAGGAAGGAGAGAGAGGGGAGCATTTACAAAGACTTGGAAGATGAAAGGTGCCTGGCACTCTCTGATAAGATAAGGCTATATAGAAATACATAGTAGTTATGGGTTAATAATTAAGACAGATCTAGCCCAATAAGAAGTCTTAGCCATCAGCCAACACTTTATAATTAATATAGTGCCTCTGTGTTTATTTGGGGTTGAAATGGGGAGGGATCAGACAGAACAGAAACCTTCATCTTTAATCATACACATCTTACAGGCCAAAAGAGATGAAGAATCCCAATTAGTAACAATGTCTATGAGGGATTTCAGCTCTCTCTGTCTGAATTCTACATATTACAGGAAAATGATGCCTGCACCTTAAATTCCTGAGTATGGGGTCAAATACAATGCACATTAGTGAACACATATATCATGTGTAGTGCACAGACACTCTGCAGATATGAATGCACCTCTGTGGGAATAACAATATCGCAGGAAAGAAAATTGTTTAAATAATAGGAAACAATAACATCAAAAATAAGTAATTAATAGATAAGGCAAAGCCAGAGTGCCAAGGCAAACCCCTTGTGTTCATCAGAGCAGCCCTGTGCTGGACTCACTAAAATCTACATGTACATCCTGTCCTCTGGGATGGCTTGCCTACTGTCTTTCCACTCCCTTGAGCAGCCACAAATTCCTGACTGTCATCTATAATCATATCTTGTATCCTCTCTCTCTCCTTTCTCTCTCATTCAAGCAATCCGGTTCTGTTGAGGCATTAAATCAAAATTCAGCAAAAGTATTGACACAGAAATATCTCTGATCTGAAGGCCCGCATCTCCTTCTCACAAGAACAAGCTGTGACCCTCAGAAGTAGTGGGTAATCCTCATTTTAACATGCATGGAAGGAAATTACTCCCTGATTCAGAAAGAAGGCCCAAACCCATGTCATTTCTGATAATATCTTCCCTTCTAGTGGTAAAGTAAAGTATCATCCATAAGACCCTTGAAGCTTTGATGGCTAGTATTGACTCAGAGGTGGCAATTTCCATGTACAACATCTTCAGGGAAAGATCTCAGAGCTGAGAGAAGATAATTGTTGCTAGGCCTGGTGATGCAAAACTGTTATCCCACCAACATGACAGACTGAGGCAGGGAGATCACAACTACAAGGCTAGCCTGGGCACCCTACCCTGGCCTCCATATAAACTGCAAAAAGGAGAGTAAGAGGTGACTCCAGGCTTGGGCAAGGTGTCCTTTGTTGATTGGCCAACTACCCCTGCAGAAATTGTTGCCATGTTTAGAGGCCTACCATGGAGGCTGCTATGCTCTGTACTTCGCATACTATAAAGTATTCAGACCCAGCCAGCTAACTTCAGATTGGTTCCTTGCCTCATGGAGAGATCTGGCTTCCTTGTGACTGGGGCAAGGTTCAGCAAGGTCAGGCAAGGTCAGAAGCTAGACACAAAGGTCAGCACATGCTGGTAAACCTACATCTTGCTGGGTCTTCTGCAGCCTCTCATGGCTGGGTGAGGCTCTAGTCACTTCAATATTCATTGGGTCAAGCTCCTGAGTACAAACGAAGTGAGTGAAGAGTAAGAGTATGAACAAAGGAGACAAGACTGAGAAGGGGAAACTCACAGAGTCAGCTGATACAAGATAGTGAGTGATCACTGACTCTGGTCTGACAAAGGGGAATCTGCTTAAGACCCAACTAGACTCCCTTAACAAAGGTGGCAATGGTGTAGATGGGACACATATGAGGTTACTGGCTGGGGTTCCAAGATCCAAGTCTAATACACAAACTGACTTAGCAGAGCCCATTCTATGGAGAGATCAATTGTTCAGAGGAGACACAGGTGTGTGGGTGGTATGGAGGTGCCATTTTCATGCCTCAGTGAGATGACGGAGTAAAATTACTAGGGGAGGTGTTACCCTCTGAGGAGCAGATGTTAATTGTGAGAGCCATGGGGGGAGGTAATGGCAATGGAATGTAAAAGATAAATTAATAAAAATGTAAAAAGGCCATGCAGCGGTGGCACATGCATTTAATCCCAGCACATGGAAGGCAGAGATAGGCAGAACACTTGATTTTAGTCAAGCCTGGTCTCCAAGTTCCACAAGAAATCCTCTCTTTAAAAAAATATATATTGTTTAAAAAATTATCACTGGATGATGGATCATAGTGTATTTAAATTGGAATTCAGTAGAGAAAAGAGAAGTAGCAAAACTTAAGCAAGGCTGAGATTTTCAGCTGTGTTGGGACACACACATACACACCAGAATATACATGGAAATATGATTACAAACACAAACACCTATATATATGTATATATATGTATGTATTATATATACACATATATACATAAACACATATAAGGTTATACACAGAGACACAAACATATAAGACTGTATACACACACACATATGTGTGTGTATATATATATGCATACATATATATATATGTATATACATATACAAATACATACATACATATATATATATATATATATATATATATATATATATATATATATATCTCTCCAAGCAAGGAGGAAGATGGAGCAACAAAGATGATGATGAGTATGGAGACATTTTAGACTTAAACATTAGTAAAATAAAGGGAAAAGGAAAACATAATTTACTCAGTTAATTAGGAAACAACCAGATTATGTTTGGCTCTTCTCAGATAACAACATAACAAATACCTAGCTGTAAAAGCCAGGAGAAAAGAAAGTACAATAGTGAGGTAAGATGGGGACACTGACATCCTCACTGTGATCAATCTCATCCAGAGATGGGTGGACATGTTGGAGATCTATGTCACTGGAGGGAGACTGTCTGGGATACTTTGTTACTGAACAGTTCTATGTATCTCCTCCCCTGACACCTCCACCCTAGCTGGTCTTCCAGTTTCCATTGGCTCCTGGGATCAAAATTCTCTGCATCACTGGTCCTCCTGGCCCCATCAGCTCTCTGCATCCGGTTTCCTCTTCATGGCTCGTCCTGCTGGCTCCATCTTTTACCAGTATGCATTACTCTGCAAACGGGTCTCCTCTCTCCAGCAACTCCAAGGAACCTGTACATGATGTCCAGGAAAGACCTTCTGACTCCATCATCATCTGGTTCATGCCCTTTATACATAGAACAATATCCATGGTGCCCTTCTTTCATTCCACCACTCCTGCCTCCCTACTTCCCTCTTCCTCCCTTTCCCCCTTTCTGTAGCATGAAAAATAAAAGGGCCAGAGACTGATATTGGGGTTAACCTTCAATTAAAGATCAGAAAAGCAAAGCAGCTGAACACGACTTCTTCTCTCCTCAGAATGGAAGGTTATTCTGGCTCACACCAACCTTCAGAATATATATATATAACTTCTCCTCAGTGTGGCTAGAGAATACAGAGACTTCAGGGTCTTACTATACTCATTGTGGCTGGAGAATAAATCCATGATATACTACTAAAACCCATACATCTATCTTTTATGCCCCTCTAGTGCTGGGTTTAAAGGCATATGATTCCTGGTGCTGAGATTGTCTTTGTGTCAATTGTTCTTCTTTAGGACTGGATCAAGCTTGTGTTGATCTTGGTAGCTTTGCATTCACAGAAATCCATCTACTTCTTAATCTGGAGACCTGGGATTGAAAACCTGTGCCTGACTTCTATGGCTTGTGACTTAGCTTTCTGAATCCTCAGGCAAACTTTAATAAATCTAAATAAAGTATCAGCCCATCTTATTTTATTCTCTTATTTTATGTGACTGTCAGAGATTATACAATAAATTTTAGCTATTACTCTCACTGCCCACTGTCATACTTCTCCCTCTCTTGCTGAAACCGCCATTCCTTTCCACTTTCATGTCTTCTGTAATATAATAATGCTGAGTCTAATTGCAGCTTCTTGCCTAAGTGTCCAGTGTGTCATTTCCTGAGAAAAGAGCATTTATGTCAGGGGCTGCACCACTAAAGAAAATGGCACCCATTTCTTAGCAATCACTAACAGACTGCTGTCCCTCAGGTTGGGTCCCATATCATCCATGAGAAACATTGACAAGAAAAGTTCTGTGCAGGTCTTGTGCAGGTCACATTTGCTCTGTCATTTCTACAAATGTTTGCTGTTGCTGCTGCCCTTGTCCACAGTCTCAACTCTTACACACCTCCTAACCTTCTTCTAAAATGGTTTCTGAATCTCAGGGGTTTGTGATATCAACCCATTCAAGGTCCAATTCTCTCCCAGCACTAAATTTTGGCATTTTTGTGAGGAATTGGCTTGTACATCAATCACCACTCACTGGTTTCCTTTTGTATTATCTGTATATTGTGATCCAAATGAATTTCTCTTCCTCTCCAGCTGCTTAGAACATGGGGTTTGTGACAACAGTGAGAAAAATAAGTATCACACTTACTTTCCTTTAAACTGTGCAGAACCAAAGTCAAGTTGTCAAAGGTGGGCCTGGAAGGGAGAAATAAATCCTATTGAATCATGAAATACATGACTGCTTGTTCTTGGCAGCATTTGAGGACACTGTCAAACATACTTTCAGTGTTCAGGAGAGTGATTTGATGAAAAATTGATGTATTTATCCTAAAGGTCACTTTAGAACAAACACACAATGATTGAATTGAATAGAAGCGCTGTTTTGTCTATACACCTTATGTAGCACTTAACACTTCCTTGTCTCAGATGTCTAGGTACAACTACTAGAAAGTGGTTTTTGACTCGGCAAGAAAAAGTTAAGTTAATTTTTTTGTAAAAAAATATAGTTATTTTGAAATATTTTTTTTTCTTTTTTTTTGTTTAATTTTATATAACAAAGTCTAATTAAATGAAAACAAACATTTATACAAATATTTGGGAATTTGGGCGTCGTTCTTTCCAAACTACTTCCTGCTGGTAAGGGGCGCTGTCTTGGGGGATTCCAAGAAGATTCAGATATCCTGGCTGTAGTCTGTAGGGCTGTTTTGTCCAGCTGTTTTGATTGTAGGATCAGCTTGTACTCTGTTTCAGGCGGTCTGGCATGATCAAACCACATTAGTCTGGAAGGAATCCACATCTTTTCATTTTCTGTGGAAACAAAAATAGTTATGAAAAATTTACTGGTGGCATAATCATAGATATTTGTAATCCCACATAAATCAAGAGGGGGAATAAACACATCAGAATTCTGATGCAAATCTGGCTTTCATGGTTAGACTATAAATCACCTAAACCATTAAAAATCTTTCTACAGACAAGAACACCACAGGTATTTCTAATAATTTGACATTTTTTCTGAACAAATTTTCTACTAAATATAGATTCTTACAAATATTGGGTAAGTACTCCTCACTCCTCCCACTGAGTCACATGAACCTCTATGACTTTTATCCTACACGATGCACAGTATGATATAGGCTGAGAAGATCACGGTGAATGACCTATTTACAAAATATGATACAAATAAGATTCCAAGGAAATATATTAGAAACATAATTTGGCAAAGCTAAAATACCATCAGGGAAAACATCAACAAATAATGCAAGTCCCAAAACTTACATTTCTAAAATGATACCTATATATTCAGAGGTGAAGTGAATTAGCATATTTTGACTGATAAAGAATCCAGAAGCTTCAAATTACCATAGAAGTCACTCTTGATAATTATTATTTTTTATGAAAATAAATTATGTATAGGAGGTTCACATGGTTACAAATGAGAGAAGGAAAACATGAATTCAAGATTGAACTATGCAATCTGTCCTAATAAGCACTTGAGATATAGGTACGTGGCCTAAGTAAGAAACTTTCCAGAATGATCTATTTTATGTGTACTGATCTGTGGGCCCACAATGCCAGCTTCTAGAGAAAGTCACATTCAATTGGCACTCATCCTACAAATCTTGTTCTTTAAAGAATTAAATAAGACAAACATCATCCTTGTAGCATAAAAGTGATTGGTTCATGAGTTGAATGCTTATTATACTACAAATTGGGTGAGTATTATTACTTATGCAGTAAAAATTTGGAAAAGTAGATTATCAGAACATTACTTGAACTAATGTAAAGTTGAGAGTGCTCCAGGTTGCAGAGAGAATGAGCATGCACAGATCTCATGGAGACACAGTCTGAAGTTCATCATGTGTCCCACATCCATTGCTCAGTCCAGAGGACATCTGCTTTCTGCTCACAGTATCTCACAAGGAATGCTATAATGTTTTTGTCTACACACAAGTGCAGAACCGTGAAACAATGAGCACAGAAGACAAAAATGTATGAAGACATGTGCCTTGCAAATATTAAAGACTGACTATAGTAAATTAAATGATATATTTTCTTCTGCTATAACACCTACTCACCCAGATGTTATTCCATCCTTACATATGAAGACACAGCTGCACAGAGGATAACTAAATTTGTTGAACTTGTAGTGACTAATTCTGAGCGTGAGCTCAGTTGCACAGCAATCGTGAAAGTATCTTTCTTCACTTATGCCTATTAGTTAATTTGTAATTAATTTGTTCCTACTAATTTATATTGTCTGACATCTACAAATACCACTTAGTGAATTACAAGCTTTGTCAACTGCCATTATCAACAACTAACACTTTTGCTTTCTCCATTACCTGGTCTCCTCGGTACTGGATATGCAATCAGTCTTTCCCACCTACACATGCATAAAAATTCAAACAAGCAACAGTTTAGAGTTGGACCAAATTATCTTGACAATTATCTTCTCAATAGAAGAAATTGTACATTCACTAAGTACTGTTATTCCCTTAGTAATTTAATAATTTACTAATGCTAATTGAATGATCTTCAATGATACAAATTGTTTTGGAAGAAGAAATACACCTTAAACTCAGTAAGTTATGGAACCTTAATTGTTATATCCTTCCCCAATAATAGGATAATTTCAATTCAAATGGAAGGAAAACAAAATGTAAACAGTTTTATATGCATAATGCAAGCCAGACAAATAGAACAATTTGTAAATACGATGGATGGGAAGACAACTGGTATGTGACAGCTGTAGATTTAGAAAGCTCTTTCTAATATATAAATATAAAAAGAAAACAGAATTCACTAAATTTTTCATAGACCATATGACTAATTCAAATGAAAACTATTAAGATGTCATCTGAGGGTATAATTACTAAATATGAATAACCTAACTATAGATTTACTATAAGATTTCATGTAGAGAAATGATGTATGGCTGAATATTTGCACAGAAAATCAAAATTGGTTCAGAAGATTGTATATCTGGGTAATGGGAATAAATTTTGCTTCGCTATGAGGGACATTTGAAGGTAAGGATGGATGTAAGAATAAAATGTTTACCGGGAAGCTTGTCGTCTTGAAAAGGTTTCCCTGTGGTACTCGGAAAAGAGGGGCCACCAGTCATGTTCAAATCCTTTCTAACATTGTGGTTCTAAAATGCAATAAAAGCAATCTTTATTAAATTTGAAATCCCATTATGTTCTTAGATGTACTATTATACTTTGTTGACATAAAATATGTAAACCTTGTCTTATTCATTTTTACAGTGTATATAATCTGTAAATGATTCCTAATATCAAATGATTTTTAAAAACTTGCATTTTGTACTTTTCGTTCTCAATTTATACACATACCTCTTTTATGTTAAATATTACATACAGTCTGTTTTAGTCAGGGAATGTTGTTAGTCAAAGGGTTTCTAGCATCGGGTCTCATTACAAATACAAGACGCTGAAACAAAAACAGAAAATTACATTCACAATTTAGAATTGTAATTCTAGTAGAATGCAATCTTTGATCAATTTTTCTCTCCTTATTCAAAAGAGTTATGATCTTTCACCTCAAAATGCAGCCATGAATATATCAAATGTCATAAATTAAAACACATTGTAGATTACGTTTCCTTTGCAATGCTCATGATTGAGCTGATGGCTTTGTCCATATTGCTGTATCGCATTTGTCATTTTGTGCATTCTTAAAGAAAGATATTACTGACGAGTCAGAAATATAGCCACCTCACCTTGAAATGAAATAAATTTCTATGATCTCACATCTAGACTCAGGGTTTGTCCGCAAGAGGGCTTGACTTCATGTGAGACAATCTTCTGTGTTTTATCGAAGCTTTTCCTAATTGCTAAAACAGAAATGTAAAACTAAGTTCACCTGGGCTCTGTGAATGAACACAGTGTGCCATAAATACCTACCATACCATTGACATCCTTAACACTGATGTAACATACATAACACAAGTTAATATACATAAACAGATATACACCACCACACATTCAGTCACATATACACAAAATACACACACACACACACACACACACACACACACAATGCACTAAACACATACTCATACACACAAACACACACACACACACACACACACACACACACCACACACAGGCTCCCACTGAGGTGGGTCAGTGGGATTTACTCATCGCAAATCCGTGATTGTCACCCTGCTGTTTTGGATGGTGACATGACTGCAGTCCTGCAATTGGAAAAAGGGAAATATTGTTAGGGATTGGAAATCAGTTTTGAAACAAGTTGTACATTTTATTTATACCAAAAGAGATCCTTGTGTGACATAGGCTAGCACACATAGCCTAGGTAAGCCGGGGGGGGGGATCCTGACAATATTCTACTGCTTCGAGCTCCCCAGTGCTGGATTATAGGCAATCATAAGCACAGCTGTTTTCATCAGTGCTGGGAAACGAGTTCAGATCCAAATGCTTAAAATTAGAACACTCAAACAACTGAGCCACATCCTGAGCAGTAAGCCTTTGATTGAAGAAGTTCATTGCAGCCAGACAGTTCTCAGCCAAGAGGTGAAATCTTGATGTCCTTAGAAGTAATGTCAAAAGTTCTGGCCCCCAACACTCCCACCTAGATCACCTCATGCCTCATGAATAGAGTGAGTACATCCCCATGTATCTCAGGATCTTTGCCACCTATTTTCCAGAGTCACATAGCAAATAGATTTTGTTGTTGTTGTTGTTGTTTTTTGTTGTTGTTGTTGTTGTGGTTGTTGTTAGAGATGCGTACGTTCAGTGCTCCATTGGCGTCATAATGTCCATCAGATGGCAATGGTGACCCAATTCACCTCGAGGGGAGTCATTACATCAATCAGATTGTATTGGTGACCTTAATGACACTGAGGGGATGGTCACTCTGGGTCTACAACATGATAGGTAATCATCAGTCTGAAAGTCTTATTATGTAACATCAACTGGCCTCAAATTGATGATCTCCTACTGCAGCTGCCCAAGAGCTTATGTTATGGGTGTGTTTCACCATGAAAGGGGTCATTACAATTGGCAACTTGGGAACTCATGTTCTAGATAATTCATTTTTTAAATCAGCAATATCTTTTAGTATCTCAAAAACAACATTAGTGTACTCCAAAATGGAGCTAGGTAATTTTGAACAGTTCTGGTAGAAAGTTTTTGTCTACAAAAAAACTGATCACCCTGGTTTGAACTATGAGTTACAAAGTGGGGCTTGGAGAATAGTGCTGGATTTAACAACACCCACTATTCTTGCAGGGAAGGAGGAAGTGCTTACTGCCTTGCTCCATATCTAGGGCATCTGCAAACATCTTCTACCACACAGGCTCTAAACTCCCATGTGCAAATCCACAGAGAAAACGAACTAAAATAAAAACAGGGTCTGTTTTTAAAAGGCTACACAATGAAAGTACAGGAATAAATATAATGAAATATAAAAGTGTATATATCTTTTAAAAAGTAGAGCTGAAATGGGTACAAGTCTTATTTTCCGTTCAGGATCAGAGTGTGATGAAAAGTCTATACAAATGCATATAGATATTAATTATGATACATATAATCACACACAGAGTGTTCTACCTCTTAGACTTAGCATTCTGATTCCAGGATTTCAAGCTTCCTTGAATCTCTGTGGTTGCATCCCTGGCTCTTATAAATTTTATGGGACAGGGTTTGGTATTATCACAATGTTATTATGTTTCTTCTCCTGTACACAGATACGTACACAGAAAAGAGCTGAGTCCTGATTATGGGGATGGAATCCCCTCCTGGGGCAGCTTGATATTTCTTTTAATCCAAAAGTTGTCAGTGTGAAAATTCCTGTTCTGAAAAGAGAAAGGCAGACTCACAGTCAAACAGAAATCCCCACAACACTCATTCGTCTCTCTCTCCTCTCCCTCTTTCTCTCTTCTTCTCTCCCCTTCCCCTTTCTTTCCTCCCTCTCTCTCCTCTCCTATCTATGTCCTCTCTTCTTTCTCTTTCACACCTACACTTGTTCCCCTGCTCTCCTGCTGTCTCTGCTCTGATCTGCACAATGCTTCCTCCCGCACAGATGATGTGTATGTCTTCCTTCTATTCCTAGTCAACACTATCATTGAAGTTCTGTTAGATCTTGTCTTCTTTGTCATAGTCCTAATTGCCCTCCCTCCCTTCTCTTCCTCTCTTTACTCTCCTTCTCATTCCTCTCCTTTTTCTACTCATTATGTGTATCTCTCTCTGTGACTTTAATCTCTCATGGTCCTTTTCTTGTAGTTTGACTTAAAGAAATAAAATACTCAACAGTAGAATTAAGCACAAAGAAGAATCAAGCCAAAAAAAAAATAGGTCTGTTCAGGGCAATCATTGTGAGCAATAAGTAGGATTGTGCTTATACCTGAGACCACTAATTCCTGTGAGACATTATCCAGAGTACAAAAATACTTTGCAGGATGATACACTGCTTTCCCAACACTAGCTCTGCTGAGGAATGCAGACTAATGTGGCATTGACAATGACCCTCTTTGGCAGTTTTTGGTGTGGAATATCTTCAACCTCTGACTCTTGAGGTCACTTCTTGGTGCTTTGTCTTAGAAAACCAACAGTGGTGTCAGCACATCTGTTAACAGCAGCTGCTGTTAGATAGAATGTGCACCTTAAATGGCGGCTTCTATAGCACTCGGTTAAGACCCTCTGGATATTACTATGTTTTTGCAGTGTTCTGAACCATAGAGGATTTTGTTCTTGTACTGCCCAGGCTTAAATTCTACATACTCACTGTTTATATTTGGGTGCGCACACCACTGCAATTGATTCTGGCAGCATCTTCTGATAACAAAAATGTGTGTGTGCATCCACACTCGACAAAAAGGCTGTCTGGGTTGGATGGGTCTATGGAGACAAAAGAATTCAAGAAATCCCAGTAAGCCCCATGACATACCCAACACAGCAGGTCCCAAGGAGTTTCAACCACTGCCTCCCACAATGACACCTGAAATCAAGCTGGAAACATCTCTAGTCTGCTAGGTGGAGAGGACGAGGAAATGATATCTTTTGGCCACCTCATCTACAAGGTTAAATGAAGCTGAGCTTTAAACAGTTACTCTTAGCTGTTCCCTCACTAGACCTACACTTGTATTCATCCATGCCTAATTATACCTGATGCCTTAAGAGTAACCATTCCAAGGTTTGTGCTTCAGCTTCTAATCTACATCTCCTTCCCTGCTGTCATCAGTACATTCTATTCTATCTTAACCAAGAGTTCGCAAATTATTTAAAACTTCAGTTCAAGAATCTCTGTGGATCTTCAGTTCCCTGCCTTCCATCCTGCCATAAAGAGCTGTGGGATATCTTCCTATGTGAAGAGAAGCCACATATGGTCTTATTTTGGGGTACTGTACCTAGTAATGTTGCATTAACTTATGCCGCTTCCCTCCCTTCCTCCATTGCCAACCAGGTTCAAGCACACCTCAGGCAACTGCATGCCACAAAGGGGTGAACATTGCAGATGTTAAGACAAGCAAGCCAGATGTAAAAACCAAATATCTAACCTCTACATTTCAAGACACAAGCAGTACTGAAATACTGATATCATGAAGGAAGGCAAACTTAGTATATGAATTCTAATGAAATGAGAGAGAGAGATGATTAGAAGAAGAAGTTGATCAATCTCACAGGAAGGAAGTTGTAAACCTGGACCCGGCTCTTGGGTGGTTCCTGTTTCCTTCTCTAAGTGTATTATTCACAAAGATGCATACTTACAAGTTAGCTATATTTTAAAATATACATTTGTAAAAGGAAAGGAAGTAAAAACTGGTAAAATCAACAAAATAAAAAACTTGATCTTGCCAATTCCCCCTTCATGTACATTTGAAGACTCTCTTAACCAGTTCTGCATAGAGTGGACTCATGACTCTTCTATCCTCTAAGATCTACTAGATGATGACACAACATGACAGTCCTGTGAGACTCCCCCATAGACATGAATTCAGCACATTTTTTTTCAAGCCTCTTTCTTTCTGTTTATTACATTTTGGTGCCAAAGTCATCATCCAGAAGTCTTACCTCCAGAATGATAGGATTCCAGTATTCTGACGGTATACTCAGTTATCTGTGGATTAGTTAAACCTTGCCGTCTCTGGTACCATGGCCTGCTTAAAGCTCAAAGGCCAAACTCCTCAATGAACTCCATCTCCAGCATGAGAACTGAATGCCCTTGCAGATGGAGATGGCCCCTGGGTCACATTCTGAATTCTCTCTCTTACTGCCCCGCCTCTGTGGCTTCTGGGAACCACATGAGCAGTTCTCCTGAAGCCTTTTGATCTAGAATCCCCCAATGTGTTGAAGCAGTCCCCATTAGGTCTTGTTAGCTGTCAGAAAGTCACTTCTCCTGCTGTCACACTCACCATTATCAGGTATTCTGAATCTCTGCAAATAAAAGCCTCCAGGGGATTATCTCCTGCCTTCCTGGAGCTTCACAGAACATAATTCCATCTGACATTGTATATAAATAAGCAAATGTGGATTCAACTTTGCATGAAGAAGCTCCTTGGGTGTACACAAAACAAGTACGTCTTCATAAAGGCAAAATCAAATCATGAGAGTGATCTCTCTTGACTCAGTGAAGTACTTCCATGTAGCTCTTAGGTAGATGGTGTCTATACCATGTTTTCCTACCTCCTAGGGAGGCAAAAATGCACAACCCACTCACAAGGATGTGGAACATTGAAAAACTACACTGATTAAGATGTAAATTAGTAAAGCTGAAATTCACAAAGGAATGTGCCTTTGACTAAACACTAGAACACTTGTAAGTGTATGTGCAAAGAGACTGAAGAACTGCAATGTGTTGGCTATGAAAACACAGATCTGGGCTGTGCACTTGGAAGAGCAGCTCGCCAACAGTGAGATCAATTTGCTTACATGGATCCAACCTAAGGTCAGAAGGCCCAGTTCCTCTTGCTTGAAAAATATTTCTTCCTCCTTCTGGGCATAACAATAATCAGGGCCTGCTGTCTGCACAGGAATAATTACATGGGTCACATGGTATTCTTCTTTGACCTGCCACAAGGAAACTAGTTACAGTTACTGCCAATCCCACTTCCCATAAATAAGTGAAGCCCTCCCCCCAGTGGATGACCCTCATCATTCTCCCTCACCCAAATGATTCCCCAACTTGACTGCTCCTATACTTTGCTGGGATTCCATATAAATGCAGACATGATAAGGTGAGCATGAGATGTCTCCCATCGCACAACCTAGATCAAGGGATTTGTCTGCAGCTGGCATTAAGTCTGCTCACAGGTCCTGAGGTGTTTAATTTCTATTCTATGCATTACCACAGAGTAGGCAATCACCAGGCCACAGAAAGTTTTGAGTGTTCCCTTTTATAATTAGCCAAGGTGCTGTCTCCACTCCTCATTCTCACATTCCTGTCTCCAAGTCAAGCTGCTTTTACTTCAGTGTCTCATTCTGTTTGTGAGCCGAGTTGAACTTTTAGGTGGCCTCCATCTCAGTTTGCCAGTGACTGGGATTACAGGCACCAGCCCTGAGTAGAATGAAAATTTCTAACTATGCCACTGAATGAACATGTTCAAGTCAAGGACCTCTGAAAAGCAACCTAATACAAAGTCATAAAATTCAAGTTAGCTAATGTCATTTCACACATGGTTCCTTCTGTTGAGGGATATGTATGGATACAGCCCCAAGATATATTCTCTGGGAGTCATGGGCAGCCAAAGGGGAAAAAGAAACAGCCTCAGATCAGGAAGGAGGGTTCATATATTTACCATGGTACCACATAATACACCGCATGTCTCTATGCCTTTCCTGGTGTTCTTCCGTGCACAACGCAGAAACTTATCACAAAGGTCCTTTGGAATGACCACAGTTCGGAGGCCTTTGGAGTTCTGAACTGCAATGGAAAAGAGAGACAAGTCTGAGGTTACAGGACCTGGTGTCCCTGAGCAGAGCTCAGCATGGTGGCCTGGAGGAAAATCACAAAGATATTGGGGTATCTCTCCAGGAGCCCTCTACATATAATAGAAGAACAAAGCAGGCAAGGAGTTTCTTCTCAAAGCTCTGGCCAGAGTTCAATGTGAGCATGGAATTCAATGTTGGCTAGAGTGGATGGACGAACCTATTTCTAGGTGTGACTGAGAGTTGCCTGTAATAAGGTTTTTTGTGGGTTCACAGACTCCGTGGTCAAAGTCCCCTCTAAACTCACGTGGGTAACATGTACCCCTTTGGAAGCTCAATAGGACAAACACACAGAAAAAATGGGACACTTCCAACACGACTCTCCTCAAACAGACATGTCTTCTTTGTCCATGGTTCAGCTCTTCAGGTCTGGTGGCCTCTGCACTCTCAGGTCTGGAGGTACATTTCCCTGAATCCTCATTTGACTTGAGACTGAGTCTTATAAGAGTGACATTCTTCTCCTATGCCTTTCTGACATAGACTAACCCTACCTACTATCATTCTATATCTTCACTTTGAAGAAAGCTTTTAGAGGGCATGTTATGTCGTGTTGACCAGAAACACAGTCAAATTTTAAGAGTTTGAAATTACATGGAAACATACACAGTCTTTCTCAAGGTCATAGCACCATTGACAGTCCCAAATAGGGCATGTTGTAGCGATGGGGGGAGACCTTTGAGAACCTAGAACATCATGTGCACACACAACCAAGAAATGTTGCATTCTAGACTCTAAGGTTGAGTGAAGATGGTGCACTAAACTCAGCAAAGTGTCTGGGACAGGTTTCGCAACTCAGCTGAGATCACTCATTCTTTCCTGGTTGTTTCTACATTCCAAAAGGAACAGCATAGCTTACTTCTGCTCCCATGTTATATTATGCAGATGTGTAGACTGCTACATGCACAGGCTTAAGGATCTGTAAGACTGACCCTCTATTCTCATCTGTAAATATGTGGGTTATTGAATACACAGGCCCAAAGCTGGGAAAGTCTGACTCTCACCAATTCATAATTAAAAAGGGAAATGTAATTTGCTTGAGGTTGGCATTCAAGTAGAGATTTGACTCATGCCAGCCCAGACAAGAAGCAACCAATAATTTAGAAACTTGTAAAAATCCAGTCCAATAGTGGCATATTTGGATTTTAAGCATTTCCTCGGTGAGAGTCCAGGATTTCAACTGAGGCCTATTTAGGCTGTAAAGTAATAAAGTAATTAGGTGACATATTTGAGAACTTTTTTTTACTTCAGTATTCATGATTTCCCCTTTGAATTCAGTCTTATATGAACCATGTGTTTGCACATGTCAATGATATCTGTGCATTTTTCAGAATGTGCATGTTCATATGTGGGTAATGATTCGCAGATATTTGAGCACATCTGTAGATGCAAGCAGACTGACTGTGGTTCAGGCCTTCCCTGGCACTGTTAGTCCAACAGAATCTATCTGTGGTCTGTGTCTTCCCAGCTAGCTGTGCTGTGAGAAACAAGGTCTTCTCTGTTTCTCTGTCCCATGTCACCTGAAGACAACTTTGAATATACAGTTGGCCACCCATACCCAATTGTCAGGTGCTTTCTGGAGATTCCTCCCCAGGTTCTGAGGCTGTCACAGCTAGCACTTCAATCAGTGTCATTACCTTCGTGACATATTTGAAGATTTCCTACAGAGGTCTACCTAATGCTGAAAATGTAATTTCATGCAACACAATTGTCTTTTAGGAATACTAATGCACAGCACAGTCCTCACGAGGAGAAATATCAGTATTTATTAAAAGTGCTTCCTCTATTCTCTACAGAGCTCTGAAGAGGTGGGGATCTGATTGGAAGAAACTGATCTGGCTTAAACTAAGTTAAAGGCTTCTTTTACAGGAAGTCAGAGTGGCTGGAAGGAAAGAGACAACACTGGTCACTCGAGGTTCTTTTACCACAGCAAAGAGGATCCAGGCAAGACAAAGACTAGGAACATTGCAAGGGGCATGATGCTTTCTCTGTGCTGCTCAGTGCTCCCAACTTCAGACACCTCTTAAAAAGTGCAGCGTTACTAGACTGGTGAGGTGCACTCGCAAATGTGTGTGGCTGATCCGGGTGCAATAGGCTCCATTTAAACATAAGTCTTTAAAGTCATGAACATGTGGTGACTTACCTGGGCTTTCCACCATCTTCAACTCTCCACCCTGTGTGTCTGATGATGGGCCCCTTGTGATATCTTTCATGGATTCTTGTGGACTGCATGGCACTGACATTGTAATAACAGTGCTTTCTTCAGAGGACACTTTAGCACTTTTAAGTGCCAATGCCAGGCTGGGAATCACCTCCCCGCTCCAGTCTTTCTCGACTCCATCCACCAGCCTGTCTACAAGAGCACTCCATTTGGAAAAGTGTGCAGAGTGTTTGATGGTATCTCTTACTTCATGCCAAAAGGCCTTATTTTCAGCCTCTTCTTCTTCTCTTTTTTTCTATAGGAAGAAAAATGGGATTAGTCTAATATTTCAAAAGTCAGAACAAAAAGACCTGCCAATAAAGAGATGAACAAAGGAAGTTGTGTTCAGGTATAACAAATCACCACAGCATCTATGCTCCCCTCCATCACCCTGGTACTATGAAAAACAACCAACACCCCTTTACTCAGTTACTGTAAGGCTTTCTTAGGGGACAATTTGGCCTCCATGTTCTCAGAACCATAATACACGTGGGGTGTATGTATCTGTGACAGTGAATATGCATGAATATATGGGTGTGTAAATAGGTACATGGGTACGTGCATGTGTGTGTTGTCCTCTATAGGTATGAGTGCATATGTTTGCAAGTGTGTGTAGACCCTATTCCTTGGATCACAACCTCCGCTGACAGTAAAACACAGTCCCAGGTCACAGGCTGATTAAGTGATACAAAAACATCCTGTCTTCATGCTCACACACTGACCTTATCTGCCAGGTATTCTGAATACTCCTCGCTATATTGCTTCAGGAGTTGTCTCTTCAGGGCCTCAACTATGTCAAAGATCCTATGTATTGTCTGCAACACAAAACAGAAAGGGAGAATTAGACCTGATCTAATGTCAGCAAAGGGGGAAGAAAACAAATGGGAAGGGACTTATGAAACTTGTTTTTAAATTTAATATTTTTTCTTATTTTATATATCTATTCCAGTTCCATCTCCCCTATCATCCCATTCCCCACACAGACCCCTACCCATCCAATCCCCCTTCCACTCCCCAGAGAGGGTGAGGCCTTCCATGAGGAATCATCAAAGACTGTTAAATCAATTGTGATAGGGTTTAGGCTCCCCACCACCCCGTGTCTCCATGTTAAAGAAGTATCATTCCATGGAGAATAGGCTCTAAAAGTCCGTTCCTGCACTGGGGATACAATCTAGTTCCATGAGATGTCAGAATCTTATTTATGACTTGACCCCAATATGCTACCATCCCTTTCTTCTGTATTGTGATGCAGAGAGATGTCCTGTTTACCCAGGGACAGGATCTGTGACTTTTTGCTAAGTAGCTCCCTGTGACTCTGGAGATTTAGGTCTACCACATACACAAAGAAGAACCACCTTGTTGATTTTGGATCGTGTTCCCTTGGAAAGGGAGTTCCAGTATTCTGGGAAATTTCTCAGTTTCTCCACGAAGAGTCTAAAGCAATAAAGCAGAATGAATATGTGAGCAGAAAAGGTCCAAATTTCTAAATGAGACCCTGAAACAATTTGGTCTCTCTAGGCATGGTTTCAGAAGTTGCTGGAGTGAGAAGAGTTTCACCCTGACATGTTACATCCATATCCATCCCAGTGCCTGGAAAAAGAAAGATCCTAATTCTTCTATCGACTAGTTCATTCCTCAAATATCTGCTATCAAGAAGTAGAGCTAAGCTGATATTGTGTGTGCTTGTCATCCCAGCACTCAGGAGACAGCAGGGAGAGTTAATGAACTCACAGAATATCAAGAAACAGACCATCCTCCTCCTGAACTTCAAAAGAAAAAAACAGAGTGGGGTCTCATCCTTCCACTACCAAAGGAGAAGGGTGTGTGCTCATAGAGAAGCACAGAGTATTGTTTCTGAGCAGGGCACAACCTCCCCCCAGGGAGCATTAGGTAATGACAGGAAACACTGGGAGAACACAGAGCTGCAAGGAGCTGTGCAGTGGATCCTAGTGAGAGGAGGCACCCTCAAAGACTGCCAGCCTGCTTCAACACTCCTGTCAGTCCAGGAACCAAGAAAGTTTCTTGAGTGCAGGGTGGGATTGAAAACTGACTGTGACAAACTGATATTGGGGGGGGGGCAGTGAACACATAAGCACTCTAGTAACAAAGTTATTTCTCTTAGGAAGGTTGAGGAAATGAGAATGATATTTCCTGTAATCTCAAGAGATTACATTCATGTTTCAGAATACCAAAAGTGGAAAACAAAAAGAAGTCTTGTTCTACAAGTTGCACAATCTGAGAATTATAAAATGTGGTATCTGTGTTCATGTCTAAGTCTGACCTTTCTTTTCCTCTGTGGAACATGATGAAGATATGCCTACTCAGCACAAACAGTCTTCTGAAGATCAATAGATTCAGGCCCACAGAGCTCTTCCCTAGAGCCTGGGCTCCTTACAGTCACCTGCATTCATGTCCTCAGGTTCTCTTTCACCAAACACAGGGCTAGGCAGGACTGGTGAGACCTTTGCCATCTTTCCCTTCCTCAAACACAGAGCATTCATGTCACTTAGGATACATGTAAATATCTGGTGACAGCTCTGCCATCCTGCATTTATTCTGCCTACCCAAGGATGGTGAACAACACAGAAAGTATGCTAAGCCCCTTTGACCCCAGGGAGTACACAGTCCTTTGGTCCCCCTAGCTACTGGATATGCTAACATCTTTCTCAACCAAACAATATGCTACAGGATTAAGAGAAGAGCAATCTGGGCTCTGCCATACATAGGAATAAGTCTGTGACTGGATGCCTGGCCAGAGATAGAGCAGTTGACACACTCACCAATGCCGACACAACCACATAAACTGCCAACTTTCATCTAAAATGAGGGCCATGTGGAAACATGCTCATGAACTATCATGATTTCCCTTATTGTGGTTCTTGTGTCTTTGAATAGCAAGGAAAAACATTTGTGTGAACTGCCATAAATTTGACTGAAAGATGTCTTTCTCAAGTTCTCAAAGCCAGCAGAGGGGAGAAGCATGAAGATGAAGACAGGATTAGTGAGGGATTTGTCACAGGAAAGGAGATGGAAAGTGCAGGCTCTCACGTTAAAAATTTGTGGTATAACACAAATGCTTCCTCCTTAAGTTCTTTCGTGTGTAGATCTGCCGCCATCTCTAGGAGGTCATCACTCATTTTTATATACATTTCCATGGGTACTTTGTCGCTGACTTCCACATTCATTCCTATGGAAATTAAAAATCTGAACCGCTCTTTTGGCAGAAGAGCTATGTCTTGGTATTTTTCCATGGTGCTCTTGTTCTACAACAGAAAAGGCAAGATAGAGGAACATCAGAAGCCACCTCCTAATATCCTGACATTCTGTCAGTCTACTGTCTGACATTCACACATAAACAGTGTGTGTGTGTGTGTGTGTGTGTGTGTGTGGGGGGATGTGTAAGTGTGTGACAAAGCTCTTACTAAAGGAATTAGAGTAAATTAAATACCACATGCAGTCATACAGCTCAATAAATTTAGTGACCTACCCAGTTTTGGATCTCCTTACTATGCTACTAAAGGGGGAGGTAGGGGAATGGATAGAAGGGAGGAAGAGGCACCTGGCATTCATATGTATAATAACATAGATTTTAAGTTAAATAACAACTAATTTAAAAAATGATTCCATTTCTTTAAATTTCTATATATGATTGCATGTCAAAGAACATTGTTTTCAAAAGGAATGAGACTTACCCCATTAGGGGCCATGGGAGTGAAAAGTCCCGGTGAGCTCTGTTGGTGTCTGAGACAGGATTTTAAAAATTTGCCTGTAAGCAAGAATAAAAGAACTTATGAAAACAAAACCTCCTCTTCTCCAGTAATTAATGTTAGTTTTTGTTCATATATGCATTGCTAACTTAATGACCACTACGGTCATAGGGGTGAAGGCTTTTAATCCTATTATACAGCTGATGAGGTTGTAGATATGACGTAACTTCAATTTCAATTGAAAAAACAGGGATTACATCAAAATGTTCTTCAAGAATTTACAGTAGACATCAATTTGAGATGGCAGTGGCTGCAGGCATCTGCACACCCACAGAGCAGCTCCAGGAGGCTTAGAGACCCAGGGAGGCACAGAGGGGAGATGAGAGAGCAGAGGATATTGAGAGAACGAAAGAAATCTGAAAGAATTAAAATATCAGGTCCTGTGGGAAGATGCCTTTTAAAAGCATTCTCATGAGATTGAAAAGAAGAAGTTGATGCTGGCTGATGGCAAGAACACAGCTCCATGAACAGGCCAAGTAGAAGTGAATCAGAGCTGCAGAAGCTCACACTAATGGAGATGGAGAGTGGTTCTTTATCTGAATTGAGCCTCCTCAAAAGAACTCCATAGACTGTGCTGTAGCTCCATGCCAGGTTTGTCCCTATAATCTATGCTGCCCCCTGAAGCCAAGTAGAAGTCAATGATCTGTGGTGTCATTGGCTTCCTCTGCAGTGGTATCTATGATGACAGACTCATAATTAAGAATGAGAAATGATTACAGGAGATTTGTACCTTCCCTCACATTAAAAAGAAACAGTCTAGAGCAAAAGGCACTGAGTAGAGTCATTAACTTGTGATAAAGATGCTGAAGTGTTACTCTATACACTTGATGGCTCAGGCAGAAAGCAGGAATACTGGCGGTGGAGGAGGGCTCAGTTATATTTAAGAGGTGGGACAGTGAGACTTTGACCATGCTCCAGGGAAGATATGGTCAAGAAAACATAGACTTACTATAGTCTTTTTCAATTGTACTTTGGAATGGTCAAAAATTTTGGAGGGAAAACATGGGAGGAGAAGTAAGCTAGTGTGACTGGATGGTTTACAAAATCATTCCCAACATCGTCAATAAAAATATTATCATTTGAGAAATTAAAAAGAATTTTAACATGAAGAAAATTTCCTTTAAAATTGGACAGAGCTTTGCTAGTGGTGGCACAGGTACCTCAGCTCCCAAGTGCTCAGGGAACACACCAAAAACCAAAACAGTCCTGGAACTGACATTACTCTTCAAGAGTTTGTTTTGAGAGTCACAACAGGAAACACTATTGCTTTTGTGTTCTAGACATGAAACACAGACCCATCACTCCCATCAAGTAATAGGCCTAACTGTAATAGCCCAGGTCCGAGAAACTTGCCTTCTGGTCCATGAGTAAGACATAGCTGCCTATCAAGCCTGGGTGGCCAGGCAACCCTGCTCATGGAGGTGTGGAAGATATTGCAGACATTTCCACTGATATCCTAACTACACTGTTCCACAGTATTAACATGGTAATTCTCATGAGACAAAATTAGTGCAGGGAAGAATCATGGCCCTTACTTGACCTGTCTACATACCCAGCTCTCTGTGCTTCAGCTGAAACAGTCCCAGGAATAGTCTGGTTTCCTTCTTTCATACTCTTAAGACACAATACCTCAGAGAGCCCTTCCAGCCTGCTATCTCACCAAGGAAAGTAAACACACATTTAGTGACAGGATGGAAAAAATCAACCCTATGAAATGTCTGTCCAAGACTACATTTAACGCCATCATCCTGATGTTCACCATTTTCCCCTTAATCCCACATTGTTTGATGCTTCCCAGTTTACGGAGCTGTCCATTAAAAAAAAATGGTGCTATTTGTTTTTCCTACCTGACATCTTCAAGTCAGGAACAACAAAGAAAAGGAGTAGATATGGATTAAGGGAAGAAAGAACAGGTTCTTGGTTTCTAAAATTTGTAGGATCTGGATAAAGGGATGAGTACTCTGGTTGTTGGGTTTTGCAGTAAAAAAGTCCACGTCTGGGCACGATCAAAGATGCTCAGCAGTGAAGAATGTTTGGTCAGTTATTACCAAGGTAACCTCATAACACTATCTAGTGCTGATTGGCTGAGGGAGGATGATGTCATTAAGCTGGTGAAAGCCAATGGCGATCCCAGAAGCCATGTGTTAAAGGGACAGAGGGAACACCTGCAGGAAGACTAGAGCATCCTTACATGGCAGCAATCTGGGCAGCTGAAAGCATAAAACCCAGACTTGACAGTTTCTGTTATTAAGACACTTAATTCAGGAACAGTGTCACAAGTTTGTTACAAGTGGACATTAATACAGTCATTAATCATTGACACAGGATTTTCTCATTTTAACTGATGTGGTGATATCTTTCTTACACAAATAAAGTCTTTCTGAGGTTCTGAGAATGGACTTTGCCACTAGTTAACCATAGTGGTCTGCAGTACTGCCCAGAAAGACAGGAACTGATGTAGGTGGGCAGAAACAGGTTATAAGCAGGGAAAAACAGGAAATTCTTTTGTTCTCTATTGAGATGCTTAGGAGAAATAATGAGCTGTGGCTTGCTCCTTCTCTCTGATCTCTCACCATTTACATCTATATCTGACTCCCAAACAGACTTTATTTCTGTAAACAAGATATCACCACAAAAGGATAACATTAACATATTTTGATGCACAAATGATATACTTGGTGAGTGTCTTAATTACTGTTTTCCTTTTTTAAAAGCTACAAAGACCAAAACATCTGTTCTGCCAGGAAGGATTTGATTGGGTGCTTGCTTACAGTTTTAGAGTCAGGCTAAGATTTTTTTGCTTGTTTGTTTGTTTGATGTTTTAGACATGGTTCCCCTGTAGTACTTTGGAGCTTATCATGGAACTTGCTTTGTAGACCAGGTTGGACTTGAACTCACAAAGATCTGCCGGCCTTTTCCTCTGGAGTGCTGGAATTAATCGAGTGTGCCACCAACACCCAGCTTAATTCAGAGATTTCTTAAATTAACTTCCATGAATGTATCAACATTTCCCACAACTCTCTGGCAGGGGAGTTGAGTAGCAAAGTGAAAAGCAAGAAGGAAACATGGTCTTGGTCACTTCAAAAAGTTGCTTCATTTCATATTCATCACAGGAGAAATCCATGAGTACAAAGTCTCAGTTGTGAATATGTATCTATGCTCCAAATAAAAGTACCTGAATTCGAAAAAGAAACACTACAAAACTCAATGATCACAAAAAATAAAACTCACACACTCATAGTTGTGACTTCATCACCCCATTCTCACCAGTAGACAAGATCAGAAGAAAGAAACTTTAAAAAATATACATAGTTAACACAGGTTTTGCCCCAGTTGGGAAGAGACATCCACCTGGGCCCAGCCAGGACAGCTTTAAAAAGCCTCAAACACATCCCGGCATGCTGAAGGCAGTGCATGTCATTTACCCATGGGAAAAAAGGAGTGAGAAGAAAATGGGCATCTACTCCTCCCAGGCTTTGATAAACTTCAGCAGGAACAAAGACCACAGGACAGGGCCTGCCATCACATCACTGCTGGATGAGACACTTGATGGCCGAGGGCCTGCTCAAACCTGGGGAAATGTTTACACAGCACAGAGCAGTGCTCATAGTGATTGTCCATCTCCGACCCTGGATGAGCTGCCCATTCCTGGTAAGGTCAAGTAAGTACCTCTGGCTTTCCAAAACCTGGACAAACCTCAAGCCATAGCTATTTTCCGAAAGCTTCACCCCCGGGTTTCCAGCATGCACACTGCTGCTTACCCTGTGAGGCCACATTCCCAGTCAATGCAGTCTACCACATTCAAACTGTTCCAACCAGCTCCTGCCAGCGCATCTTTGATGGCCTCTGACAAGAAAGCTGTACCGACTGCCACCAGTGCCACACCACCTAAATTAACCAACCACATCCATTTTTGCAATAGGCCTTGCCCAGTATCATCTCATACTGGGGTTGTGTTGCCAGAAACAAGGCCCCATCACCTCCCAAAACTCAAATGCAATATCTGCGGCTAGACTTCAGCTGCCAACCAAATCCATAAAGGAAAGTGATATTCCACGACCATTCCCCCTAGCCCACCACAACAGAGCAGAGGTCAGAGAGGGAGGCCATGAAGAGGTGGGCCTCACATAAGCTACAGAACACTGCCAAGTACACCTCTCTAACTGCACATTTTCATTCTCTGGAAGAAGATATGGATATGGAAGTTGATCCACATTATGGCTATATGATTACTTAGTATCAAAGCAATTAGCCAAATGCTGAAATGTTGATAGAATTATTCTCCTTGTCTTTTATTTTCACTATACCAGTTACTAAACATGGTATGATTCTCAGAGTTTATATTATATAGTGATCACATTCCTGCTTGCTTCACAATTCCTATGACTCTGAACCTCACACCCCAGCACTTTACTCATTACTAGTCTGGGACAGAGCAATTTCTGCAAATGCATGAAATACAGGATTTCAGGTGTACACAGTCAAGCACTCATTGTGAAGTGAACATACCCATGGGTGACTCTCTTTTTGAAATGGTTTTAAGTTGATTCCTATGTTTATCGCAAGTTGTATCCAGGTTGAAATCATGCATTTCATGTTTTAATTTAATTTATATGTGTGTGTCATCCCCATGATTTCCTGTGTGGAGTGCCCAAGGGAGACAGAAGAGGGCACCAGATCTCTGGAATCTAGATTTCACTGAGTCCCTGAGTTTGAAAGTCAACATGAAATACTCTGTATTCATCCTGGGAACTGCAAGAAGAACAAGTGTCCTCATCTGCCTAGCCACCTCATCGAGCCCCATTTGGATCTGCATACTACAAACAACAGAATTACTTTTTATATAAGGCTGAAAAGACTGCACATTCTCAGTACATCACTGAGCTTCATCTTTGACAATGCTTTTGGACACTATGCTTGGTTCACTAATGTTCTGCACACAGTGATGCCATCAACAATGATGGGCAAGTACCTGTTTAAAAAATATACTGAGGTCTTTGGAAAGCTGTACATGAACCATGTTTTAGGATAGGTTTTGGCTCTGGAGGATCCATATACTTATATCCAACCATGCTGCAAACCATCCCATACCTCCCAGCAGAGTATTAAGTATAGCATTTCCTTCTGAAAACTCCCTTAGCTCTCTTTCCCACTTATTTCTCATTGGCCTTGGTTTGCAGCTACTGCAGGTTCACCACGTATTTCCCTGATGCCTCCTCAACTGATTGACAGTAAATCTGTGAGGACTGTGTTTTTCTTGTTCCTTTAGTAAGTTTGTTGACTTTCTTTCTCGTGATTTACATATTTTATGTAATTGCAAATAATCCAGATATTAAATCATCTAATTGAGGAGTCAATAGCAAAGAATTTCTTTACAAAATACTCTCAGGTAACTCCTTAATTTGCTGGCAATAAACTCTTTACTTTCATGAGAGATCATTTCTCAACTACTGCCAGGATTTCTGGAGTGGTTTATATTTTCCTCCATTCAGGTCTTTCCCTAAACATTCAAGCCTATACTACAACAGGAACGTACATTTTAAGTGTATGTTGCACATTGACCTCTGACACTTTGGCATTGATATTTTATAAGGTCAAATAGAGAATGATGAATCGATTTATTTACTGACTTTCTTTTATTATCTTTCCTGATGTTCTGAACTAAATATGTTGCATCAGGGTAGGCTTGATCTCACATTAATATGATGGTCTCTAACCGTGCTTCCCCCACAACCAACACACACACACACACACACACACACACACACCCCCAGTTTTAAAATTTCTTGAAAAAAATATATATTCTGAGTACTCAATCTGTGAGGCATCCAGAGACACCTGGGAATCATATTTTTTTATTTGTTTGTTTTTAGTTTTCACCAGAATAAGTATTTAGATCAGGCTGGCCTTGAACTCGCAAAGATATGCTTTCCTCTGCCTCCTGATTGTTGGATTAAATGCATGCACCAACAACACATAGTTGGAGTCAGAAGTTTTGAAACCATTAATTTTCTTTACTCTTTGTGTATGCTGAGATAGCCCCTATCTCTTTTCTTCCTGGGCCAACTATCTGAGTGCTGAGCTTATAGGCATGCACCCTTCACCCATGTGAAAAATTTAATTTACCAAATATATCAGCACAGACTTCATTTTCTCAAGACATCCATGTCAAATGTTGTTCTGAATACTTCGTAATTATAAATAATAATCACAAAATTCTAATTGGGATCTCTCTTCACTGTTTTCTGAAAATGATAAAAAGTGGGAGCACCTCCTTCCTACAAAGTAAATATTTTAGTAAGCAATGTCTCACTGGGGACCTGCCACCCTACTTTATTCTGAGAACCACAGGATATACTGACAGATACACAAAGCTATGCTAGGTATTTGGAAAGGGTTTATTAAGAGATTTCCAGTAATTTGGCTACAGAGATGGCTCAGCAGCTAAAAGCAACTGCTATTCTTATTGATGATAAGGGTTCAATACACATTAAACACATAATGTCATAGAACCATCTCTGTAAGTCCAATTTGAAAGAATCTGGTGCCCTCTCCTGGCTTCTGCAGAAATCAGCCACATACAAAGTGCACACACCTACATGCCCTTAGACCATATGAAATAGTGCTGGGCATTGTAGTATGCACATGTAATCCTTTAAATGAAAAGAAATAAGAAGGTGAGGGCAGTTGTTCTCTAATTATCCTTATGTTGGAACAAAACCATCATTAGATTTGATTGAAAGTTGTGACAAACTCTGCTTCTGAAAACTGTAGGGTATTTGTTTGGTGAGTTATCAGTTGCTAGTTGATTATCTTGTTCATTTATCATTCCTTTTTTTTTTTTTTTTGGTTATTTCATTCCTGCCTATTTATCTATTTATTTATAATTTGGATACAGTGTCTCATTTTGTGTTCTGTTAAATACTAATATATGAAGATGATAATGGCCTACATATAAATTGCTTAACTAAACTCTGAACAAACAATCTGGAGGATATGCATAAATATAAGTACACAAAAATAAAAGTGGGTGATACCAGGGGAAAATATCCAATACCTCAAAATGTAAACAGAATCCATTCATAAAAAATAACAAGCTGAGTGGTGCACTGAAAATAAAAAATACAGTAATCTGAACAGGATGTACAGAGAAAAAAACCCTGAGGGAATACAAGAGATGGAATTGAGAATCTCTGGCTTTTAAAATATGATAGGATAACAACATATAAAAGTCAAAGAAACTAGACCCTACAATATATTAAAACACCAGGGATGGAGAAAATGGCATATTCCATTACAAAGTAAAATGAAAACATCATCTATATACAAATCAAACATTAGAGAAACTGCTAGAAGGCTAATTCAAATTTACGGAGGATAACTATACCCAAGAAGTCACAGGAAAAAAATGAATTAACATTCGTGATAGTGAAGGTCCCAGACCCTCATGCAGACCCCTACTTGACTCCCATGACTGGCTGCAGAAAAGTTCCAGCAAGATGTAGGCTGCTAACTTTGATGCGTGAAGTTAACCCCTATTTCCCCAAACCTCTGGTAAGTAAACAGTAGATACTCTTCATCTGGCAATGAACCAATCAGAAGATAGCCTGCAGGCTCTGGATGTGTTTTGCTGATAATATTGGAATGCAGGGCATAGCAACTGCCCAGTGATGACATCTAGGAGTAGCATCCTTCTGCAGGTGAGGCTGACCAGTCAACTCAGAACAGGGTGCCAAAGCCCAAAAGTGCAACAGTCTGGAGACTGTTGCTATGCAACTAGGAGACCCCCCAGACATTCCACGTTCTCTACTCCAATATATGTCCTGCCCCACTGCTGCACAGGGTCACTCCTACTCTACACACTGTGACAGACTGACAGTTATCCCAAGTTAATTCAAAAGTAGACTCTTTGCTTTTGCACTGCATCTGGTCTCATTGTAGTGTTGGGGGTTCAGAGTCTGGGCACAACAAAACCAAAAGAAGGAAAAACACGCATATATACACACATAATTTCTCTCTCTCTCTCTCCCCTCTCTCTCTCTCTCTCTCTCTCTCTCTCTCTCACACACACACACACACACACACACACACACACACACACACATACACATTCACTCATTAATTACAGTACAAGGAATAACAGCAACAATATAAAATAAGAGAATCAAAACCATTGTTTATAGATAGCTCTCCAGACTTTTATCTAAATTGACCAATGCAAGGACAATGACTAATAGAATGGAAGTGAACAGGTTCCAGTCTTCTGGTGTAAAAAAAGACACACATCTCCACACCAAGAATAAACATTACCTAGGGTAAGGGTTTGGAAGAACATATTTGAAGCAAAGGGACATGTGGCCAGGATGTGGTAGTGCACATCTTTATTCCCAGCACATATAAGGCAGAGACATGTGGATCTCTATGATTTTGAGGGAAACCTTGTCTACAGATTGAGTTCTATGAAAACCAATCTACACAGAGAAAATCTGTCATGAAAAAATAAATATTAGCTAAACTTGGTGCTGAGGATAGAAACAAAAACTCTTAGTATAATGGCAAACCAAATTTAATGACATACAAAAAGTTCTTCACCATTATCAAAATGACTTAATTCCAGATAAACATGGTAGATTAAACATAGGTAAAACATCACAAAATTAAACTCAAGGATAGATATTACCTGACAATATCAAAAGATTCAAAAAACTTCTTTAACAAAGTTGAAAATCCTTTTATGATAAAAAAAAAAACCCACTGAAGAACCTAGAAATAATAGGAACATAGTCAATCTTATGCTAAGTAGGGAAAAATGTATTTCCACTAAAATAATCAAATAGACAAGTCTGTCTACATTACTCATTCTTGTACTTTTTTAATTTTAAAATACTTTCATTAACTCTTTGATAATTTCATGCATTTTAATTTGATCATATGAATTCTCCTCTACCAACTCCTGCCACATTTAGCACTCATTCAATAACCACTCACTACTTTTTATTTTTTTAATTATTTTATTTTACATGTCAATCGCTGTTCCCAATCCCCTACAGCCTCCCTCCCTCTTACCCTGTCTCCCCCCTCACATGCAAGGGAAGGACAGAACTCAGCTAAGGACACACAGAACTCAGCAGGCATACCTCAGCCAGGCAAAGCAAAGAGGCCTTATTGGGGAGAAATGAACAAGGCTGACTCCCTCACACTGTGTCCCCTCACATACTGTCTTCCTGCAAGCTTTTATAAAATCGTTGGAGGGTGCGGTCTATGGAACCATGGAAGGAAAAAAGGTACTTGTCCCTAGCGACATTCACCAGAGCAAATCAAGTTGCCAGAGTCTCTGGCCTATTCAGTAGACTTATTATCATTAGGAGGGAAGAGAAATCAGTGGATGCAGTTAGTCTTAACCTCAAAACCTACACCAGCACCAACTTTGATCTTCACCTACTACCTTGCTCCCCTTCATGTCCAGACTTTCAGTGAATCAGGCTACAAATGTACCTTGGAACATGGCAGATTTCTTATCACCATCTCCAGAGGCATTTGCTTTCCAGAATATGATCCTGAATATAGATGTAATATCTGCCTGATGGAAGGACTCTCTGCTCTGCTGTAGACATCTTGGACTTTGTAGTTTCCTGGAGCAAGAGCTTGCTTGTTACTGTCCTGAGAGACATAGGATATCAGGTGAGTCATGGTATTCTCTGGAATCACAACATGAAGGAAGATACCTGAGCATAGCCCAACTGCTCGGTCATTGTGTTACTCCATCACAAATACTGTCTGCACACACACACACACCAGCACAGTGCAGCCCTGCCTTATGGCCCTCTTAAAAGAACTAGTCTCTTATGATTCTGAGGACAGAATATAGAAATTCCAATGAGATGGCACCAATAAATGCAAACATACAATGTGAGATGTCCTTCTGTACATATGTTTCCCTCATTTGTTAATGAATAAAACACAGACTGGGCAATACCCAGGCAGGGAGTAGAGGTAGACCTATAGGAGGAAGGAGGGAAGAGAGAGAGGGATGCATTTAGAGAAACTTGGAAGATGGGAGGTGCCTGGCACTCTCTGGTAAGATAAGGGCATATAGAAGTACATAGTAATTGTGGGTTAATAATTAAGAAAGAGCTAGACAATAGGAAGTCTTAGCCATCAAATAACACATTATATTTAATATAGTGTCGCTGTGTTTATTTGGAGTTGAAAAGGGGGGGATCAGACAGAACAGAAACCTCCATCTTTAATCATACACATACTATGGGCCAAAAGAGATGAAGAATCTCAATTAGTAACAATGTCTATAAGGGATTTCAGCTCCCTCTGTCTGAATTCTACACGTTACAGGAAAATGATGCTGGCACCTTAAATTCCTGAGTATGTGGTCACATGTAATGTATATTAGTGAACACATATATCATGTGTAGTGCACAGAAATCTGTTGATAGGAATGCCCCTTCCATAGGAATAACAAGTTCACAGGAAAAAAACATTCTTAAAAAAAGAAAGAAAAATATAATACCAAAAGTAGTAATTAATAGATAAGACAAAGCCAGAGTGCCAAGGCAACCCCCTTGCGTTTATCAGAGCAGCCCTGTGCTGGACTCACTAAAATCTACATGGGCATTCTGTCCTCTGGGAAGGCTAACCTACTGTCCTTCCACTCCCTTGAGCAGCAACAAATGCATGAATATCATCTATAACCATATCTCTTCATTCTCTCGCCTTTTACCGTATGTCTCATTCAAGACATCTGGTTATTTTGAGGCATCAAATCAAAATTCAGCTAAAGTATTGACACAGAAATATCTCTGATCTGAACCCACCCCAAACCAGCTGTGATCCTAAGAAGTAGTGGGTTGGCCTGATTTTCACAGGCATGGAAGGGAAATCTCTCCCTGACTCAGGAAGAAGGCACCAGCCCGTGTCATTTCTGAGGCTACCCTGCCATCTAGTGGTCGACTAAAGTACCATCCTTAAGACCCCTAGAGCTTTGATGGCTAGTATTTCACAGAGCTGGCAACTTACATGTGCAACACTTTCAACTGTTGCAAGCAGCTGTGCTGAGGCCTCTCTTCTGAACAGAGGTAGACTAAAGTAGTTCCAGGTCTTCCGAACCTGAAGGGGGGCTAGCTGTCTTCATTTCAGCTAGGTGTCAGGTCGCAAGCAACACAGGCAAAGTTTAGTTTTTGTTTCTACTCCTTTCTCTCTCTAACTTGCCAATATTATGAACCACCAAGAAAGGATGCACAGGGAAATGTGAGGCCTGCATCCAGCATCTAATTCTCTGTGACTCTACTTCTCAGAAATGGGGGTAAAAGTATGAAATGAGTGCATGCCCTTGCAGTCTATAGTGAGACCCCTTGGAAACTCCTCTGGTGTCTCAGGAATAACTACCAAATCCAAAGAGATTCAATTTTACGCGAACTTATTACAGAAAACCAAACCGATTTTACTCAGTAGGGTCAAGCCACAGAAAGACACCAGCTAATTTTAACAATATACATAAAAAAAAAACTGGTATAGTGGTTCTTACTTTTAATGCCAGCACTCAGGATGTAGAGGCAGGTGGATCTCTTTGAGTTCAAGACTATTCTGGTCTACACATACTGAGTTCCAGGACAACCTGAACTACATAATGAGACACTGTCTAGGAAATGAAAATCTACCAAAGCTCTATTGTAGACAACATGGTTTCAGGACAGCCTGAAAAGTGACTTCCACTGGTTGAAAGTCTACGGAGTTGCATTTGAAAAACAGACCTTAGGCTATGCATGATATGTGTAAAAGCCTCTACTGTTGATGACTCCAAATACTAAATGTGGTGTCACCTCCTGACCAGGGTGATGCATGTGACCCAGCTTCAGGGTTCTATTCCCAGTGTGTCTACTTCAATGCAGGAATGGTTTGCCCAGCAGATTGCCCGCTATTGAGCTGCAGGAGAGCTCAATAGTACATCTGTTGCATATCAAGTGGAAAACCAGGGTTCCATCCACAACATTGTGGGGCCTAACAAATAAAGTGAAGGGAAATGAGGTCTGATGTCAGACTCTATTTGCCAATGGCTTCTGGTCACATTGCTAAAGTAAAAGAATAGAGACAGCAAATGAGTGAGTGGGTAGGGGAGCTAGGCACAAAGACTGACAACCAGAGCTTAATATCTTAAACTCAATGAGAGAAGGAAAGAAACAACTATTACAAGTTCTCTTCTGACCTCCACATACATGACATGGTGTCAACACATGCATACACCGAAACGCAATAATTAAACCAACCAACCTGACAGATGCTGCTGCCACTGTATCCATGTCCTCCTCAATCAAATCCCTCCAGCTCAGATCACCAATCCTCACTGTTTTCAGTCCATTATTTCAGTCAAGTGCAAAATCAGAGCCAGGAAGTTCATAATGTGTGTCTTCTATTTTTGAGGGCATGAGTGAAGCTGTGTATCATCTGTTAAGCAGTGCCCTCTGGCAGAGTACTCCAAGTCATCGTGTGAAACAATCACAGGAGAACCCACACTCCATGATCTGAAAAAAAAAGAAAACAGAATCTAAAGTGTCTTGAGAAACTTACAGGCCAGGCATTGGTGGTATACTGCTTTAATACCAGCAATCAGAAGGCAGAAGCAGGAGGTTCTCTGTGAGTTCAAGACCAGCCTGCTGAACAAGAGCTACTTCCAGAACAGCCTCCAAAGCCACAGAAAAATTCTGTCTCAAAAAAAGAAGGAAAACAACCAGAAAAACCTTCAGATCAGATCAATTCTAGCTTTAAGTTTTCAGATCAAATTGTTCAATCAAAAAGCCCATGCCCAAACATTTTGGATAAGATGAGAAATGCTCACCCTCTGCTGTCCTCATGCTGTTACACACAGAGATGTCTTGTGGGAAAGAAAAAATGACCTGCCTCTCTCACATACAAGTATCCATTGAAAAGTACCAGAACAGGATATGGTAGTGATCTCTTACAATCCTGTCACTTCACAGACTGTGGAACATGTATGCATGTGTGTATACCCCTTTCATACAATGAATGAAATAAAATAGTGATAAAACTTAGTAGATTGCAACTCTCTTGACCCCTTTGGTTCTAATTGCATACTTGGAGATGATTCCTTTCTAACAAGTAATTTTGTAAGTGGTGACAGGAAATTGATGATGGATATCATTCTGTAAATATGTTCCTCTTATTGCTTAATGAATAAAACACTACTGGCCAATAGGAAAGCAACAAAGGCAGGACTAGGAGCCAAGTAGGTTTCAGGCAGAGGTAGTAGGAGTTTCAACATGCAGGATCAAACAGGGTAGAAATCCAGATCCTCTCTGGATTTCTGGTAGGATGGGACCACATGGAAATACTTAGATTAATAGAAATGGGTTAATATTTAAAACAGAGCTAGCAAATAAGAAAGGCCAGTAACACACCAACAGCTTTATATCTAATACATAGTCTTTGGGTCTTATTTGGGGCTGGCTCGGCTGTAGGATCAGACTGGGGGAAGAAAGCGCTCATAACAAGAAAGTAATTCCCACTGTCACCAGAAGTGATTAGACAAATGATAGCTTATACTTGATGGATCACATGAATTGAATCTTCAATCAACAAAACAGGCTCAGCCTTTGAGAAATTGTTCCCTACCTGGTGGTACTATTTGGGAGGCTATGGTACCTGCAAGAAGTACAGCCTTCTTGGCAGAGTGAATACTTTGGAGTGACATTTAAGTTTACAGCCCACACATAGGACTTGCCAGTCGGTTTTTCCTGGTCAGCCATGAAATGAACTGCCACAACCACACAATCCACTGCCATGAACTGAGGGACTCCACCATGCCCACTCTGATGAGATATGCCAGAATACTGACCCTGAGTCAAAGTAGACCTTTCCACCCTTGTTTCTGTTGATATGATATCACGGCAGCGAGATGGTTCTGTGGGTGCACTGGCTATTTTCAGTCACCTTGACAGGAGGTAAACTTACTTAAGAGCAGGCAGAAGTAAGGTTTCAACCAATGAAATGCCTCCAGAAGGTCAGTTGAAGGCAAATATGCAGAACATTTTCTTAAGTAGCTATTGATAACTGAGGGCCAAGCCCATTGTGGCTGATGCCACTCCTGGGCTGGTGGTACTAGGTTCTGTAAGGAAACAGAATGAACAAGAAATGAGGGGTAAATCAGTAAGTATCACTCCTCCATGGCCTCTGCATCACCTCCTGCCTCAAGAGTTCTTCCCAGTTAGAGTTCCTGCCTTGCCTTCCCTCAATGGACTGACTCTGGATGTGAGAGAAATAAATCCTTGCCTGTACAAGTTGCTTTGGGTCGTAGTGTTTCATCACACCAATAGAAACCCTAACTAAGACAGTGGGTAAATGTGCTTGTTGCCAAAACTGATGGCAGGGCTTTGATTCCAGGGACACAGAGTGAATGACCAAAACCGATTCCTACCCCTGTACTTTCAACTTCCCCCATGTGGAGCAGTACACACATGCCACCACACACACACACACACATGATATTTGTAAAAGGAAGGGGGTAGAGAGATGGTCAGCAGTGAAGAGCACAGGCTGTTCTTCAAGAGGACCAGTATGGGTTCAATTCCCTGCCCCCACATGGCAGCTAACAATTGTCTGTCACTCCACTTCCAGGATACCAACATCCTCTTACTGATACAAATGCAGGAAAGACACCAATGCAAGGAAATAAAAATAAATAAAATCAGAAGGAAAAAAGGAAGCAAGCCTAGTAGAGACTTGATTTTCAAATAGCCGTGTATATAAGATTCCTAACAATAGTGGACAGGGTGCCTGAACTGGCCTTCCCCTATAATGACATTCATGACTACTCAAATTTTCATCACAAAGCCTTCCTCATGTCCCTGATAGAAGCAGATGCAGGGAACCATATCCAAGTACTAGGCCAAGCTCTGGGTGTCTGGTTCCAAGAGATGAAGGAGGGATTATATGAGCAAGGGGGATCCATGTTTGTGGGAATTCAGGGACTCTGGAGGAAAAGCTAGGCACCATTCTACACACACACACACACACACACACACACACACACACACAGTGTTTAAAATCATTTTTCAAAACAAAGATTACATGTACTCATCTGTGAGGTAATTCTCCTAAGAGATTCCTAGAAATCAGATATTGTCAAAACTTTCATTTACTTTTTCAGATGTGGTCTCACTGTGTATGGTAAGAGAGCCGCAAAATCTTTGTCCTCTTTGCCTCGCTGTCTGAGTGCCAGAATTATAGGTATGCACTCTATCACCCATATGATATATTTAATTTACCAAACATATCAGTATGTGCTTCCTTTGCTCAGTCCATCCATGTAAAATACAATTCTGAGTACTTTGTTACCATAAATAATAATCACAAAAATTCTAATAGGTAACTCTCTTCATATACTGTTTTGTGAAGATTATTAAGTGGGGGGGCACTTCCTTCCTACAAAGCAAATATTTTAGTAAGCACTGTCTCTCTGAGGAACCTGCCACCCCACATTAATCTGAGAATCACAGGATACACTGACTGTTACCCAATGCTATGCTAGGTATTTGAAATGGATCACCAGCTAAGAGAACCTGCTATTCTTATTGAGGATCAGGATTCAATAACACATTGAACACATAAAGCCTTACAACCATCTATGTAAATCCAGTTCCAAAGAATCTGGTGCCCTCTTCTGGCCTCTTCAGAAAACAGCTACACATACAAGCACAATGCACACACCTAGATGCATTCAAAACACTATAAAATAAGGTCAGACATGGTAGCACACACCTATATTCCCAAGAATAGGTAGAAAGGCAGGATGATCTCTGTGAGGTCCAGACCTACCCAGTCTACAAAGAGAGTTCCAGGACAGCTCAGGAACCTGGACTCAGGAAAACCACTTATTAAATAAAAATAATTCTTTTACAAAGAGAGATAATAATAACCTGAAAGAGGCTGATGTTTGCCTGTGTCACGGAAACCACAGATGCCATGCTACTTTTGATTCTACACCCCATGAAATGACTCCCATACTTTCTGTTGTCTACCCCAAACCCCACTCTCCGCAGTTCTGAAATAAAACTCAGGACCTGGATGTATATGTGTTCATTCACTGAGATACACACCTAGGCCACTATTGTCTAATTAACTTTTTAAAGGAAACAAAATGTTCACATATAATAATCTAATGTATGACACAGTAACTAAAGGAACATCATATACGAAATCCGGGCCTCTGCTAAAGAAAGAGGCCTCAGCTGGAGAGTTCCAGTTTCCAGTGAGAACCAACTATCCTGCAAAACCTTCCCAAGTTCCAGCTCAGCCCTTGTCCTCTTCCGCCAGCTATTGGCCAGAGGTGAGTCTGGGCCCAATCGGGGATGCCTGTCCCCTACAACCTCTCCCCACCCTCCACTGCCCGAACTCCCTGGGTTGACCCCTGATCCTGCTACTTCTGTCTCCGGTCCCCATCGAGAGCATCCTTGGAGCTCTGATACACCCCCACCCATACCCACAGCGAGCCTACCCCTCTATCCTGTGCCCCACCTACCCAAGGTCCTGCTGCTCTGTTGAGGACTGGGACAGAGGGTGGAGCCAACAGTCCACCCTACTTTGGAGACTTCTCAGAGCAACTCTGAACAAAGGAGACCTGACTATCCATGCGGGACCACCCGTAATTTCCACCTGCTTGGTCTCTGACCCTCACCTCCAGTCCTCTGCTGGAGTCCCGGGCCCCCTCCCAGAGATCCGCCTATCTCTGCGAGTCCACTCGGAGTTCCTGCTGGCATCTTCTACTGGATCCTCATCCTTGACCCCATACCTGGGTCCCTGTCTGTGGAGAAATCTCCTAGAGAGCTTGAACCACACAGAGCTACAGATATTGAATCTCAGGCCCACATAAGCCCATCGGGGAAGTACCATAGAGAGAGGGGGAGACCCCACCAACACCTACTGGAAGAAGCTATGGGAAGAAGGCAATACAAGAGAACACCTAACAGAAAGACAAGCATGACACCACCAGAATCTAGGGAATCTACACCAACTAGAATGGAACACAACAACAAAGCAGAGGAAGCAGAAGGGTACACCTTAAAAATTACCATCATAAAAATGATAGAGGCCCTCAAAGAAGATGTGAGAAAAATCCCTTAAAGAAATGGAGTAAAAAACAAACAAAACAGTGGAAGAAATGAACAAATTCCTTAAGGAAAGTACAGAAAGACAAGAAAAAAACAATTAAGCAGGTGAAGGAAACAGTTCAAGACTTGAAAACTGAAATAGAGAAAATAAAGGCAACACAAACTGAAGGAATGCTGGAAATTGAAAAGCGGGGCAAAAAATTGGCAACTACAGACACAAGCAAAAACAACAGAATTCAAGAGATGGAAGAGAGAATCTCAGGTGCAGAAGATAAACTAGAAGAAATAGATTCATCGACCAAAGAAAATCATATATCCAACAAATCCTTAACACAAAACATCCAGGAAATGTGGGACACCGTGAAAAGGCCAAACCTAAGAATAATAGGCATAGAGGAAGGTGAAGAAGCCCAGCTCAAAGGTGCCGAAAACATATTCAACAAAATCATCGAGGAAAACTTTCCAAGTCTGAAGAAGGACATGCCCATGAAAGTACAAGAAGTATACCGAACCCCAAAAGGCTGGACCAAAGAAAAAAGACCCCTCGACATATAATAATCAAAACACATAGCATACAGAATTAAAAAAAGAATATTAAGAGCAGTGAAGGAAAAAGGACAGGTAACATATAAAGGCAGACCTATCAAAATTACACCTGACTTCTCCATGGAAACCCTCAAGGCCAGAAGGTCCTGGATAGATGTTCTAAAAGTATTAAGAGAACACGAATGCCAGCCTAGGCTACTATATCCAGAAAAACTCTCAATCACTATAGATGGAGAGAACAAGATATTTAATGACAAAACCAGATTTTCCCAATACGTATCTACAAATCCAGCCCTACAGAAAGTATTAGAAGGAAAACTCCAACCCAAGGAAGGTAACTATGCCCACAAAAATGTAGGCAACAGATAATCCAACTACACCAGAAACCAAGGGTAAAGCAGAACTAATACATTCACAATACCACTGCCAACAACAATCCTAAAACAAACAAGCATCAACAATCAATGGTCCTTACTCACCCTCAACATTAATGGTCTTAACTCACCTATAAAAAGACACAGGCTAACAGAATGGATACGAAGACAGAATCCATCCTTCTGCTGCATACAAGAAACACATCTAAGCTTCAAAGATAGACATTACCTTAGCATAAAGGGTTGGAAAAGGATTTTCCAATCAAATGGAAATAAGAAGCAAGCAGGCGTAGCTATCCTAATATCTAACAAGTTAGACTTCAAACCAAAATTAGTCAAAAGAGATGAAGATGGTCATTTCATATTCATTGCAGGAGAAATCCATCAACACAAAGTCTCAGTTCTGAACATCTATGCCCCTAATACAAAGTCACCCACATTTGTAAAAGAAACACTACTAAAACTCAAAGCTCATATAAAACCTCACACACTTATAGTGGGAGACTTCAATACACCACTCTCAACACTACACAGGACCACAAATCAGAAACTCAACAAAGAAACAAAAGTATTAACAGAAGTTATGTCTCAACTGGGGCTAACAGACATCTAGAGAACATTCCATTCAAAGACAAAAGAATATAACTTCTTCTCTGCTCCACATGGAACCTTCTCTAAAATCAGCCACATACTAGGTGGCATAACAAACCTCAACAGATACAAGAGAATAGGAATAGTCCCCTGTATCTTATCGGACCACCATGCTTTAAAATTGGAATTCAACAATAACACAAATAGCAGAAAACCTGCAAACTCATGGAAACTGAACAATGTGCAATTACACCACTCATGGGTCAAAGAAGAAATAAAGAAAGAAATTAAAGACTTTCTAATATTCAACGAGAATGAGGAAACAACATACCCGAACTTATGGGACACCTTGAAAGCAGTGCTACGAGGAAGTTCATTGCACTAAGTGCCCATATGAAGAAAACAAAGGATAGTCACATAAGAGAATTAACAGCACAACTTAAAGCCTTAGAACAGAGAGAAGCGAAGTCATCCCGCAGGAGTAGACACCAGGAAACAATCAACTTGAGGGCTGAAATCAACAAAATAGAAACCAGGAAAGCAATATAAAAAAATCAATGCAACGAAGAGTAGGTTTTTTGAGAAAATCAACAAGATAGACAAACCTTTATCCAAATTAATGAAAAAGCACAGAGAGAACATGCAAATTAACAAAATCAGAAATGAAAAGGGGAACATAACAACAGACACAGAGGAAATCCAGTCAATTTTCAGGTCATACTTTGAAAATATGTATTCCACAAAAATTGAAAATTCAAAGGAAATGGACAAATTTCTGGATAACTATCACTTACCAAAATTAAATCAAGAACAAACAAACAACTTAAATAGACCTATAACCCGCAATGAAATAGAACCAGTCATTGAAAGCGTTCCAACCAAAAAAAAAGTCCAGGGCCAGATGTATTCAGCGGAGAATTCTATCAGACATTCAAGGAAGAAAGTATACCACTACTCCTCAAACTGTTCCACAAGATAGAAACAGAAGGTTCATTGCCAAACTCTTTTTATGAGGCCACAATAACTTTGGTACCCAAACCTCACAAAGACACAACTAAGAAAGAAAACTACAGACCAATATCCCTGATGAACATCGATGCAAAAATACTCAATAAAATGCTGGCAAACCGAATTCAAGAATACATCAGAGAAATCATCCACCATGACCAAGTAGGCTTCATACCTGGAATGCAGGGATGGTTTAACATACAAAAATCTATCAACGTGATCCACCATATAAACAAACAGAAAAAGAAAAACCCATATGATTATCTCCCTAGATGCAGAAAAAGCCTTCGACAAAATTCAACACCCTTTCATGATAAAGGTCTTGGAGAGGTCAGGGATAACAGGAACACACCTAAACATAATAAGAGCAATATACAGCAAACTAACTGCCAACATCAAACTAAATGGAGAGAAACTTAAGCCAATTCCTCTAAAATCAGGAACAAGACAAGGCTGCCCTCTCTCTCCATATCTCTTCAATATCGTACTAGAAGTTCTAGCTAATGCTATAAGACAACAAAAGGAGATCAAGGGGATCCAATTTGGAAAGGAGAAATTCAAACTGTCTCTATTTGCAGATGATATGATAGTCTACATAAGCGACCCAATAACCTCTACCAGGGAACTCCTACAGCTGATAAACACCTTCAGCAAACTAGCAGGATACAAGATAAACTCAAAAAAAATCAGTAGCCCTACTTTTTTCAGACGACAAAGAGGCAGAGAAAGAAATCAGAGAAACATCACCCTTTACAATAGCAACAAGCAACATAAAGTATCTTGGTGTAACGCTTACCAAACAAGTAAAAGACCTATATAATAAGAACTTTGTGGCTCTAAAGAAAGAAATTAAAGAAGATACCAGAAAATGGAAAGATCTCCCATGCTCTTGTATAGGTAGGATAAACATAGTAAAAATGGCAATCTTGCCAAAAGCAATCTACACATTCAATGCAATCCCCATTAAAATCCCACCACAATTCTTCACCGACCTTGAAAGGATAATAATCAACTTTGTATGGAAAAACAAATGGCCCAGGATAGCCAAAACAACCCTATACAATAAAAGAATTTCGGGGGACATCACCATTCCTGACTTTAAGCTCTACTACAGAGCTATAGTTCTGAAAACAGCCTGGTATTGGCATAAAAATAGACAGGTAGACCAATGGAATCGAATTGAAAATCCTGATATTAACCCACCCACCTATGAACACCTGATTTTGGACAAAACAGCTAAAATTATACAATGGGGCGAGGACAGCATCTTCAACAAATGGTGCTGGCACAATTGGATGAGGGTGTGTAGAAGACTGCAGATAGAACCATGTCTGTCGCCATGCACAAAACTCAAGTCCAAATGGATCAAAGACCTCAACATCAATCCAGCCACATTGAACCTCTTACAAGAGAAAGTGGGAGGTACCCTTGAACAAATTGGTATAGGAGACCGCTTCCTGAACATAACTCCAGGGGCACAGACACTGGGAGAAACGATTAATAAATGGGACCTCTTCAAACTTAGAAGCTTCTGTAAGGCAAAGGACACAGTGGACTAGACCAAACGGCAGCCCACAGACTGGGAAAAGATTTTCACAAATCCTATATCCGACAAAGGGCTGATCTCCAAAATATACAAAGAACTCGGGAAACTAGTCAACAAAACACCAAATAACCCTATTAAAAAATGGGGTACAGAACTGAAGAAAGAATTCTCAATAGAGGAAATCAAAAATGCTGAAAGACACTTAAGAAAATGCTCCACATCCTTAGCTATCAGGGAAATGCAAATCAAAACAACTTTGAGATACGATCTTACTCCCTCCAGAATGGCTAAAATTAGAAACACCAATGATGACTTATATTGGACAGGATGTGGAGAAAGGGGAACACTCCTCCACTGCTGGTGGGAGTGCAAACTCATACAGTCATTTTGGAGATCAGGATGGCGGTTCCTCAGGAAAATGGGAATTAGTTTACCACAAGACCCGGCAATCCCCCTCTTACGCATATACCCAAAGGATTCACATCCATGCAACAAAGACATCTGTTCAACTATGTTCATAGCAGCACTATTTGTAATAGCAAGAAACTGGAAGCAACCTAGATGCCCCTCAATTGAAGAATGGTTAATGAAGATGTGGCACATCTACACAATGGAATACTACTCTGGGGGAAAAAATAATGGTATCTTGAAATTCGCAGGCAAGTGGATAGCACTTGAAGAAACCATCCTGAATGAGGTATCCCAGTCACAAAAAGAGGAACACAGTATGTACTCACTCATATATGGATTTTAGACCTAGATCCAAGGATCACCAGCCTATAATTCACACCACCAGAGGAACTAGGATACAAGGTGTATTCTAAGAGATTCATATAAAGTACCTTACAGAACCGGGAAGGGACAAGTCCCCCAGAGCTCAGGGGAAGTGGGGGGGGGCAGCGAATGGAGAGAAAAGTAGGAGAAAACATGTGCGACCAGGAAGAATGAGCCTGGTTAGGAATAGAAGACAGGAAAGAGAGAGAGAGACAGAGAGAGAGAGAGAACATAAAAGAGGGAGCCAATATTGGTTTGAAGATAAAATTGAACACAAAGAAAGGTCTAGAGAACTACAAGACTGCTCCCAAATAACAATTTGAGCTTCCGTGGAAAGGCTATCATAAATGCCCTTCCCGGAGAGTGAGATCAACAACTCCCTTATTCATGGAGCCCTCAACTAATGCCTGTTGGAAACAGGATCAAACACCCATAAACACTCAGTAGAACTAGAACCCAGATGCAGATGGAGAGGACAGGACCATGTGGCAGAAACACATACAGACAGCTTACCTGAACAAGGAGGAGCTAACGGGCCACTAGACTGATAGCTGGGAAGCCAGAATGGGACTGACTCAGGCCCCTCTGAATATGGGTCTCACCCAGAAGGACTGAGAAGTCTAAGAGACATCAGACAGTGGAGCCAGGATGTATGCCTGGTGCACAAAAGGACTTTGCGAACATATCCCCCATGGAGGGATAACTGCCTTAATCTAGAGACAGGAGAGAAGCCCTAGTCCCTACTTCACATGACCTGTCAGACCTACATGACCCCAACTGGATGGCATTCCCCTACGTGTGGAATTGGGATGGGGGGATGGGAGGATTGGGTGGTTAGGGTACATTTGAGAGGGCAGAGAGGGTAAAAGGGAGGGAAGGAGGGAGGGAAGGAGAGAGGGAAGAAGGGTGGGAAGGAGGGAGGGAGGGAGGAAGAGGGAACTGGGATCAACATGTAAAGTAATAAATTAAATTAAAAAAAATGCTTTGACTCCAAAATTTAAGTTGAAGGACAAGTTACTGGGGAAAAGGATTTCTATTTTTGTTTCCACAGAAAATGAAAAGATGTGGATTCCTTCCAAACTAATGTGGTTTGATCAAGCCAGACTGCCTGAAACAGAGTATGAGGTGATCCTACATTCAAAACAGCTGGACAAAGCAGCCTTAGAGACTATAGCCAGGATTTCTGAATCTTCTTCGAATCCCCCATCACAGCGCCCCTTACCAGCATGAAGTAGTTTGGAAAGAACAACGCCCAAATTCCCAAATATTGTCTATAAATGTTTGTTTTCATTTAAATGGAATTTGTTATATAAAATAAATTTTAAAAATTTAAAAAAAAAGGAACATCATATACTTTTAAATGTTTTTAAAAGTATATGAAATTTTAAATGTCTCACCACAAAAACAATATTATGACTTTATTGGATTAATTAGCCTGATTTTACCATTTCATAATATATAAATTTCAAAATGCCATAAATATGGACAACTTTTGTCAAGCAACCTTCTAAAATGTTTTAATCCCATCACTCATGAGATAGAGGCAGGTGGATCTTTGTGAGTTTGTAGCCAATTGATGTACATAGCCAGTTCCCAGGTAGACAGGTTTACATAGATAGGGAGACTCTGTCTCAAAAAAAGAGGTAATGTGTACATTATTGAGTTCACATGTTATGGACACTTTCTGAAACGCACTCTTATAGATGCTATACAAGTTGTAGGCATTTGTAATCGAAACACATTTAGTGTCCATTCTGATGTTATCAGACTGGCCTCAAAATGGAAATCCTATGTGCCTTAATGCTTAAGATCAAAATGGCCACAATGATCACCCAAAGATCTACAAAGGCTCTGTGTCTTAAACAAGGATGTGGTGCTGTTTGCGCAAGTTCTTCTGAGAATTCCTTCTTGTTTTAAAAGGTTGCATAGTGCTCACTATTTTAAAAACCACTGCTTTCCCTCACCCACTGTCCAAGTTAAAATAGCACTCATCAGAAATTAAGGGCAGTGCATTGGAAGAACACAGACAACCTGAGCAGGCTGAGTTGGTCCTTTGGGTCCCAGATCTACAGCCATGAGGATCACTTTTTGTCTTTTATCCTTACACGAAGTGATAAAAGTGCTTAGTAGTTGAAATACATGTAAAATCCTGTTATCTTTACACAATGTGACTAGTAATATTGTGAATGAATTCTAGGACAGCCAGGGCCGTATGAGTCCCTTGTTTAAAAATTAATAAGGGAGGGTTGTGGCAGATGCCTTTAATATGAGCACCCAGCAGGCAGAGGAAGGCAGATCTTTGAGTTAGAGACCATCAGGAGTAAGAGTGAGTTTCAGGTCGAGCAAGGCCCTGTCATGAAAAACTAAAAAAACAAACAAACACACAAACAAAAACTTCCTTAAACTTCCCTACAGCCATTACCTCCAACATTTCTGGTGCATTTATGCCTTCGTAGTTTGCACTCTCCCCAGAATCTTCTCCATGAAAGATTGCCTCCTATATTCCTTTATCCTGACCAACAAGGGAACTGTTGAAGCCAGGGGGAGACAGCAACTATAATGAGCATGAGAAACAGACTGCACCCCCCCACTGAGGAGGACACTTCACTGCCCCTCCCTTAGCCATGGAGCTAAACCCAAGGTGCATGTCCTCCAGAGGACAAAGCTGCTCCATGATGTCATGGAAGGCCCCAAATTGGAAGTGTGTTTGCCACACATCGATTTCCCTGGGGCAGGTCTGTGTGTGCACAGTACCTATGTTGTTTCCTTTGCACAAGTGTTTTTCCAGCAGAAATGTAAACAACAAAGAGTCCTAGTGGCTAAAAGCTGCTGAACACAACAAAGAATGGGAAGGAGTGAGTGAGGCCTGAAGTATACTTCATAGGAGACCGCGGGAAGCCTAGTTGAGAGACAGGAAATGGGAACAGATGAAAGAAAAGAGGGTTGAAAAAAAGAAGCTGAATCAGGGATACCTGTCACAACAGAGTCACAACACAACTTCCAGGGAATTGACTCAGAGTATTCAAATGCAATCGAGACACACAGTGTGATTCTGCCCGACTCAATCTCTAGACTAGAATAGATGTCAAGATGAGAGTGTGTTATCCCCATGGAAACTAGTGATGCTCAGGAGAACTAGAAGAGGTGCATCCAAGGCCTTTAGTTTCTCTTGGCCACTGCTGCATGGATAACTACTGCTCCCCTCCACTGCCTGGCTGTTCATCCTTTGTCATATGAGAAGCTTCCTAGGCACAGTGTCACATAACAAAGGACTTGGTACTTGAGCAGAAAAGAGATGTGCCAGGAAGGGGAAGCGAGCACTGGAGAGAGAACACTGTGCAGATTAAGCTTATGATGTGAGGACTTATACACCCACCGTGTCCTTTTGGCATGACACAAAGTCATTATTATTATGTTCATAAAAGGAAATAACTATATATTATTTTAGAAAGGTTAATGAGACTAAAATAAATTGTACAAACACATATGGGTGTATGAATCTATGTGTCGTTGTAAATCAACTACTTGAAAGGCACGAAGTATACCAGAGCTTGGAAGGCAGAGGCAGGTGGCTGTCTCAGTTCAAGGACAGCCAGGGCTACACAGACACACCCTGTCTCGAAAAAAACAAAGAGTGAGGGAGAGAGAAAGAAAGAGGGAGAGAAATTCCAAGTGAGAACATAGCTGACAGTGAATAAAATGGAGTTTGGCTGGACATGGGGTGCACTGTGGGTTCCCATCTTGGCACAAGAACAGAGAGTTCGAAGCTGTCTTCAGCAAGTGTTAAGACCTAAAGGTCAAAGATGAGGCTACAGTAGGATGTTTGTGTGTCCTAGTCTAAATAACATCAGATCTGAATCTGAGGTGTGGCTACTCCTGACTTCACGGCTAGGGAATGAGAAGTTTGGAACAAAGGTGTGGTTACTGCACTTTTAGAATGAGGGAGGAAGAAAAGTCTGTTCCATATACATGATACTGTGTTCCCCTTTTTGATTAAGGTATATAAGAGTGGTGAAAAATAAACTTTTGGCATTTCAGTATTGCCTGATCTGTCATCCTGACCTTTATTCTGTCTCTCTGTCTTTTCTTTATTGTCTGTAGGTAGCCTTTCCCTTGTCCACACTCCCTCACTCAGGTATGGACTTGGGGCAGCTTGGCTGGCTCTGATTGCAGCCCCACAAAGACTGCTCCTGACCATGAACACCTGTGATTCCAGTTCTAGAAGGACTGAAGCAGGGAGATCATGAATTATAGACAAGGCTGGGATACACAGACAGAGCCTGTCTTAAAAATCAAAGCAAAACATAAATACATAGTATAAAATAAGAGGAAAGTATTCTTAAGACAGGGAAAGGCAGATTCATAACTTTTCCATTCACATTTTCTTAGAATTATGGCTGCTTCTATCCTTTTCACTTACATGATGAATGCCTGTACTGTTGTTTTTAAAGCACAGGTCAATTTTGAGTTTGTTTTTTGTACTTGCATTGGGTGATCCATTCTTCAATCTCCTTAACTTTCTGAACAGGAGGAGGGATGTGCTGTCCTGGTTGAGGCTTTGCACTTGGGTGTGGCTTCTCCTCAGTAAAGTCAGGACACCAATTCTTCTGATGGTTGATTGAGGAGAAAACATGATCACAATCTTTCATCTGTTCAGAAGTTTTCAGTCACAAGTATCAGAAATTCAAATTTGAACTGGTAAGAGGAAACTTGCAGTCAGGTGTGGTGCCACAGGTTTATAATCCCACAGGGAGACAGAGGTGGGGGATCATGAGTTGAGGCCAATTTGAGCTGCACAGTGGGTAACAAAGAGAACTAATTTATTATACACACAGTGAGTTGAGAAGTCAGAGCAGTCCAGGGCTGGCTGACATAGTGGTTTATCTACACCCTGTACAATTCCACTTTTCTAATCTTTTAGACTTATTTATCTTTATGTGTATGAGCATTTTCCCGTGATGTATGGACACCAGGAGGATGTCTTGTGCCCACAGAGGTCAGAAGAGGGTGTCAGGTCCCTTCGGTCTGGAGTTAAGGATGGTTGGGAGCTTCCAAGTGGATTGAGGAAGCTGAACACAGGTCTGTGCAAGAACAAGTGCTCCTACCTATTGAGACACCATTCCAGCCCCCAAGATTCCACTTCTCTCGCTCTCTCTGCAATTTTCTGCCTGTGCTCCCCTTTGGGGAGTGGCTTTCCTTCATACTAGCTGCTGACTTTCATGTAGAGGCTGAGTCCCAGTGTTTTACTGACTTTTTTTTTTTCTTATTTGACATATTGAGTTTTTCTTTTCTTTTTTTATTTAATTTCTTTATTTAATTTATTATCTTACATGTCAATTGCAGTTCCCTCTTCCTCATTCACTCACTCACTTTTATAATCTCTGCCCCCTCACATGCACCCTGATCACCCTCCCCTCCCATCCCCCCCACCCCAATTCCACATGTAGGCCAATGCCATCCAGGTGGGGTCATGTAGATCTGTCAGGTCATTTGAAGTAGGGACTAGGACTTCTCTCCTGTCTCGAGGTTAAGGCAGTATCCCTCCATGGGGATCCTTTTGTGCACCAGTGATACATCCTGGTTCCCCTGTCTGAGGTCCCTTAGACTGCTCAGTCCCTCTGGCTGAGGGTGCCTGAGTCATTCTCATGCTGGATCCCCAGCTATCAGTCTGGGGTCCCATTAGCTCCTCCTTGTTCAAGTCAGCCGTCTCTATGTGTTTCCACAACACTTCTTGTCCTCTCCATCTGCTTCTGGATTCTAGGTCGACTTTGTGTTTAGGTATGGGTGTTTCCTTCTGTTTCCAACAGGTATTAGATGAGGGCTCCATGGACAAGTTAGTTGGTGATCTCACTATCCAGGAAGGGCATTTATGGTAGCCTTTCCAGGGTTGCTCAAATTGTTAGTTGGTGGCAGTTGTGTATGTCTCTAGACCTTTCTTTAGGTTCAGTTTTCTCTTCAAACCAAAATGGCTCTCTCTTTTATGTTCTCTCTCTCTCTGTCTCTCTCTCTCTCTTCTTTCTGTCTTCTATTCTTACCCTGACTCAATCTTCCTAGTCACACGTGCTTTCCTCTCCTCCCATTCTCTTTCTTCTACTTCTCTCTGCATTCACTACCCCCCCACTTCCCATGTGCTCTGAGGGACTTGTCCCTTCCCCATTCTGTGAGGGTTATTATATGAATCTCTTAGAATACACCTTGTATCCTAGTTCCTCTGGTGATGTGAATTATAGGCTTGTGATCCTTTGATCTAGGTCTAAAATCCATATAGGAGTGAGTACATACCATGATTCTCTTTTTTGTGTCTGGGTTACCTCATTCAAGATGGTTTCTTCAAGTGCCTTCCACTTGTCTGCGAATTTCAAGATTCCATTATGTTTTTCTGCAGAGTAGTATTCCATTGTGTAGATGTGCCACTTCTTATCCATTCTTCAGTTGAGGGGCATCTAGGTTGCTTCCAGGTTCTTAATATTACAAATAATGCTGCTATGAACATACTTGAACACAAGTCTTTGATGCATGCATGTGGATATTTGGGTATATGCCTAAGAGTAGGATTGCTGGGTCCTCTGGTAAACTACTTCCCATCTTCCTGAGGAACCGCCATACTGCTTTTTGGTTAGTTTGGATAAAGGTTTGTCTATCTTGTTGATATTCTCGAAAAACCAACTCTTTGTTACATTGATTCTTTGTATTGTTTTCCTAGTTTCTACTTTATTGATTTCAACCCTCAGATTGATTGTTTCCTGGCATCTAATTCTCCAGGATAAGTTTGCTCCTTTTTGTTCTAGGGCTTTCAGTTGTGCTGTTAATTCTCTAATGTGACTATCATCCATTTTCTTCATATGGGCACTTAGTGCAATGAACTTCCCTCATAGCACTGCTTTTAAAGTGTCCCATAAGTTCCAGTATGTTGTGTTTTCATTCTCGTTGAATTCTAGGAATTTTTTAATTTCTTTCTTTACTTCTTCTTTGACCAGGAATGCGCAATGAGACAATTGCGCATTGTTCAGTTTCCACGAGTTTGTAGGGTTTCTGTAATTTGTGTTGTTATTAAATTACACCTTTAAAGCATGGTGGTCTGATAAGATGCAGGGGGCTATCCCAATATTTTTTTTCTGTTGAAGTTTATTATGTTGTCTAATATGTTTTTGATTTTAGAGAAGGTTCCATGTGGAGCTGAGAAAAAGGTATATTCTTTTGTGTTTGGATGGAATGTTCTATAGATGTCTGTTAAACCCAATTGGGACATCACTTCTGATAGTTCTTTTGTTTGTTTGTTAAGTTTCTGTCTGGTGGTCCTGTCTAGTGGTGAGAGTGGGGTATTGAAGTCTCCCAGTATGAGTGTGTGAGGTTTTATGTGAGCTTTGAGTTTTAGTAGCATTTTGTTTTAATAATTTGGGTGCCTTTGTATTAGGGGCATAGATGTTCAGAACTGAGACTTTGTGTTGATGGATTTCTCTTGCAATGAATGTGAAATGACATTCTTCATCTCTTTTTATTGATTTTGGTTTGAAGTGTAACTTGTTAGATATTAGGATAGCTACACCTGCTTGCTTCTTGGGTCCATTTGATTGGAAGATCATTTACCAACACTTTACCCTGAGGTAATGTCTGTCTTTGAAGCTTAGATGTGTTTCTTGTATGCAACAGAAGGATGGATTCTGTCTTCGTATCCATTCTGTTAACCTATGCTTTTTATAGGCGAATTAAGACCACTAATGTTGAGGGAAAGTAAGGACCATTGGTTGTTAATTCTTGTTTGTTTTAGATTTGTTGTTGTCAGTGGTACTGTAAGTATATTTGCCCTGTGTTTTCTTTTGGGTTCTGGTAAAGTGGGATTATCTGTTGCCTATGTCTTTGTGAATGTAGTTAACTACCTTGGGTTGGAGTTTTCCTTCCAGAACTTTCTGTAGAGCTGGATTTGTGGATATGTATTGTGAAAATCTGGCTTTTTCATTGAACATCTTGTTTCTCTGTCTGTAGTGACTGAGAGTTTTGCTGGCTATAGTAGTCTGGTCTGACATCCGTGGACTCTTAGTATTTGTAGAACATCTACCCAAGACATTCTGCCCTTGAGAGTTTCCATGGAGAAGTCAGGTGTAATTTTGATAGGTCTGCCTTTATATGTTACCTGGCCTTTTCATTCACTGCCTTTAACATTTTTTCTTTATTCTATATGTTAGGTGTTTTAATTATTATGTTGGGAGGGAACCTTTTTTTTTTTTTTTTTTTTTTTTTTTTGTCCAGTCTATTTGGTGTTCAGGATGCTACTTTTGCTTTCATGGGCATGTCCTTCTTCAGATTGGGAAAGTTTTCTTCAATGATTTTGTTGAGTATGTTTTCTGCACCTTTGACCTGGGTTTCTTTGCCTTCTATGCCTAGGATTCTTATGTTTGGCCATTTCATGGTGTCACACATTTTCAGGATGATTTGTGGTAAGGATTTGCTGCATTTAAGATTTTCTTTGGTCGATGAATCTATTTCATCTAGTTTATCTTCTGCTCTTGAGCTTCCCTCTTTGATCTCTTGTATTCTGTTAGTTATGCTTGCATCTGTAGTTCCTGGTCATTTACCAGTTTTTCTGTTTCCACGGGTGTCCAAAGCAGCCAGAACTCCATGCCTTCCTTGAATGATCCCATCAGTCTCTTCTCTTAAAATACTAATGAACGACCCTCAACATCCTGAGCCAGGCTCAGCCTCTTTCTGAAATAACTTCAGAATTTTTTGATTCCACTTCTTAGAGAGCTGATTTAGGCCAATTGGCTCTTATTTCTGCTGTGCTAATGAGAATGGGAACTAACACACAGCTAGGAAGGGAAGCATGTGGCCTCAGCCCTGCTACAGAAACTGAAATCCCAGGGGGTAAGACATGAGATACTCAGAATTGAAACAAGAGCGAAGACAACTCTTTTCCATGTAGTGCTATGGACAAGTTATCCTTATGTGCTCCTGTAAGGCCCTCAGAATGAGGAGTCTCCTAGTTTCGGTCAGTATCCCCAAGAACTCAATATCCAGTCCAGTTCCTGCCACACTCAAGAGGCTTTAATGAATAGGAAACCTTTGAGCAAATGGGCTTCTCCAGCATGCAGGCTAGAGAGAAGCATCCTCCCCCTCCCCCAACCCCATCCCCCCTGGCAAAACCCATAAGCTTAGGGGAGGGTGTGGGACCCTCTGTCCATTGATTACTTGACCCTTTGAGGCCAGATGGTTTCCCTATTGGGGTCAATAGACCTTAGGGTCTTAGGGTATGCTAATTAATCTTGTCTGGGCAAACCAGAGGTGCAGTTATCTCTTTGTTTCTTAAGGACCCTAGTCACATGAAAGGAGGGGCAGTGTGAATTCTTGGTATCTTGTTATCTCAGGGCCTTTTGAGGGGAAGTTAGCAAATTCCAAGGAACAGATATTGGTTTCCAGGTTAGTCCTTCATTTCAAGTGAGGGGTTTTCTTTAACTTTACTTCTTTGTCTTTCACTCCCACATAAGCCACCCTCCTTCCTTTGTGACAGGGTTTTGTCTTGTAAAGATATGCCATTTGCTTCTATGACTTTAGTTCATCACTGGAAAGAAATAATTTCCAGAAGCCTCATCTCCAGTTCTTAAACTGGGAAAATGTGACTTGAGTAGGAGAAGTTATATTATGTGTGATTTTTTTGGAGAGTGTTTGTTTTTATTTCCTCCTGACCTTGAGACTTCCTGCCCTCAGCTACCAGACCTGGACATTTGAGATGTATACCCAAGATAAGTGTGTTTCTGTCCCAACAGATTTCCAACCAACTGAAGACAGCAAACTGCTCCGAATGTGCCAGCCCTAGGTGCATCTCACTGGATTTCTGACTATCCTGAAGCTCTGCAACACAGACTGCTCCAAGGCAAACATGCACTTCCTTAGCCTCAGGTGGTCCTGCAGGAACCAGACAGGGAGCCAAACAGCCTACACTCTACTGTTTTCCCATCCTTTGACCATTATTCCAGCCTTCCTGGGCCCTGACATCAATGCCCCAATTTCAGCAGGAAGTAGTTATAAAAGAGATTACATCACCCCTTATCATCAACACAAAAGCCTAGAATATTAGGTCACAAAGCCAGCACTTCTCACCCCACCCCACCCTAAACCTCACCCCTCCCAGGGGCTGGACTTCTGCTTCCCTTCCTGCAGCTTGGTCCTTATATAACTCAACCATTTTGGCTGTGCCAGTCTCTTGGTCTATTGGCCTGGGAAGCCTTGGTTGACAGCTCCTCACTTGCTCTCTCTCCCTCTCTCCTATTAGTCTACCAGTGTGTGCAACCTGGAGCCTTCCGTCTGCCTGATTTCTCCATTATATCTACAATAAAATGCTTCTCCATACGTTAATAGCCATGTTCTCCTTTTATTTCATTTTACATTTAGTTTCATGTGTTGTGATATGCAGTGGGAGGGGAACCTTAGCAGATCCCATGGTGTGTGAGATACACATAGGACAAAAGGCAGAACTTATGTAGGAAGTTTATTGGGAGAAGGGAAGAGAGTGAGGAAGGGGAAGGAAGAGATGTTGAGAGTTAAAGGGTGGGGTAGCAAAGACTTGTCTGCTTCTTCAGAGAAACAGCAGGTAAGAGAGAGGGAATAGGCAGAGCCAGTCTCTTTTAGGGAGCTCCTGTGCATGCATAGAGCCAGTATACTGCTTCCCATGGGTGGAAGGGAGATGCACTGTGCCTGGTCTCCAAGGGGCAGGGCCAAGCTGTGCCTGGATGCTAACATTCCCCCCTGCTTTATGTATTGAAATGGGAGCAGTCAGGCATAGCAGGTTAGGGGAATAAGGGCATAGAGTATTCAAGACTGCTTCCTGCCGACCTGAGGGGGGGCACTGACAATCTTTGGGGGACCTGAGACATGTTAATATGTGGCATGAGGGGGGACCTTAGGAGATCCCAAAGCAGGTGAGACATAAAACCATGTAGGCAGAAGTTAAGCAGGAAGTTTACTGTGGGAAATGAAGGCAGAGAGGGGAGACAAGAGAGAAACAGAAAGCAGAGAGAGAGAAAGAGAAAGACACAGAGACCTGTCTACCTCTTCAGAGAGACAGAAGGAAATAGAGGAAGAAAGTAGAGCTTCTCTCTTAAAGGGACCTTTTGTAGCTGTGTCCACAGCCAGGACACTGCTTGTCATGTGCACAGGGTGATGCACTCTGCCAGGTCCCCCAGGTAACATGGTGTGTCTGGATGCTAACAGTATCTATTCTGGTGCTTGATGAGGCCAGAATGGAGTGTCAGCTTCCCTATAGTTAGAGTTAATGATGTTGTAACTCACTATGATGAGGATGCTTTGAATTTAACCCTGGTCCTCTGTAAAAACCGCCAGTGCCAATGCTATTAACCACTGAGCCATCTCTCCTGTCCATTATGTAACATTTTTTAAGGATTGTTCAGGGAATGAAACAATAAAAAACATACATTGTAGCCACTGGTCTTTGTATTTTTAGTTTGACTTAAAAAAAAGGCAGAACCAAACAAAAAAACTAAGAACTTTTGTTCATCTTGTTATCCAGGTAAGATAACACACATCTGTAACCCCAGCATTCAGGAGAGTGAAGCAGGATGACTGTGAGCTCAAGGCCAGCCTGGGCTAAATGGTGAGCCAAGTAACAACTATAAATAACAACTAGTAAATAACAAGAACTTCTTTGCTAGTCTGTGACACTGGGACATAACCCAATCTACTTGGAAGACTGTGGCAGGAGGATCATGGGTTCAGTCAGCCTGGATTACTTAATTAGTCTCTTGCCTCTTAATAAATTAAAGCAAGAGGCTACAGAGTGGCTCAGCATTAACAGTACTTGTTGCTCTTGCAGAGGACTTGGGGTCAATTCCCAGGACCCACAGGCAGATTACTACCACCCCTGACTCCAAATCCAGGGGTCCCAATAACCTTTTCTGGCTTTTGCATGTACCAGGTTCACATATGGTGCACATATACAGGCAAAACACTCTCACACACATAAATTAAATAAATCTTTGAACAAATACTAATTAAAGAAAGACCCAGACAAAACTCTTACTGTACTAAATTAAAGACTTCACAGAACCAGACAGGTATTATATCTATGTTAATTATATATATGAGATATATATATTATATATATATATATATATATATATATATATATATATATATATATCGATGATTCTTATCCAGGTGTACTTTTTAAATTTTCACAATCAGTAAGGAAAAACAAAAAACCATACAAGACAATAGAAAAAAAATGGAAAAACAGACTAAATAGATAATAATCAGTGGTGTTAATCATTGAGGAAACCTTGTGGCTAAAATCAAAGACAGAAGCATTGCCAGGGTCTAGAAGGAATTTGAATGATATAGAAACCTTGCACAAATCTCCTTGGGAAAAAGCAAGGGAAAGTTTTGTGGGCTTCAACATCCTGCATGACGTGTCTTAGTGGGTAAGACAGGATGCTGCAGAAGGAGAGGGCTTTATGACCTACATCGGGACAAAGCAGGTTGGAAGATTTCATCAAGAGACTCTCCCATCAAAGAGTGGGACCCATTATAATGTTTTCATGAATATACTTCATTCCCTCAGATTATATTCACCCATTACCCTTACTTGCCCCTCACATCCACCCCACCGGTCACCTTCCTCTTCAGAAATAGACTCTCCTCCTCAACCATTTCTCATTGCTATTATCTTTTATACCTAGACTGTGCACATGAGAGAGTCTTGTTTTATGGCAAAGTAAAAATATATAAATATATAAATAAGTAAATAAATAATAACTTGGAAGTTTGTTTTTAATTAAGCAATAAGACTTGATGGGGCCTGGCTGCCTCTTTATCAAGCTACTCCTAGGGTGTAGGAATGAATTCGGTCCACACGAGTGCCACAAATCAGTTCAGAATGTGATTAGATTATTACTCTGTGGAATTAATGCAAGATAAGCATGTCCACCATTGTCCTACTGCAGGAGTGGAAGTTCTCATACCCTAGGGGGCTGCTGCTCACTGCCTAGGAAGTGGCAAGTGGCAGATTCCAGACCAGATCTGTCCTCTATGCCCCTATCCTCAGATGCCTGCTGTGTGGGTACCAATGTGCATCCATCTAGCTGAACCGATGTAAACACCATTAAATGGAAAGGGACATGTATACAGAAATGAGATGTTACAACAGAGAGCTAAGGAGATGGGTGTAGGAATCTCCCTTAAACATGCTTTCTCCTTTCCTGCCCAGTTGTCCCTGCTCCCTGGAAAGCTCCATCTTGCTAATGCTGCAGAGACTGGAGGATTCACTCCCTGGGGATTGTTGGCCGCTTTGGGAATAAAACTCAAAGTCTCATGAATCCATCCTTCATTTGGGGACACGATGTTGTCAAGTTCTCCAACTTCACTTAAGTGACTGTGTTGCTTGGACTTGAACTGTAATCCTCCTGCCTCAGCCTCCTAGATAGCTTGGACTGCAGTCCTGCCCCATTGTCTCCCAAAAGAATCTTTAATGTTCCAGGAGAAAGGGCTTTGCTGTCTAGGTCTGGTTCTGTCCTATCCTTGACTATGCTGGACCTGGATAGTAGATAAAGGTATGTGAGTATGTGTGTGTGTGTGTGTGTGTGTGTGTGTTTGCTGTGTCTGTATCTGTATCTGTGTGTCTGTCTGTGTGTCTGAGTGTCTGTGTCTGTGTGTGTGTGTGTGTGTGAGTGTGTGTGTGAGTGTCTGTGTGAGTGTGTGTATGTGTCTATGTGTGTGTAGTATTGTGTGGTGTGTATCCTCTGTGAGTGTGGTGTGTGTGTGTCTGATAGGAGATGTCATTCTGTATATGTTTCTCATACTGGTTAATAAATAAAGCACTGCTGGCCAATAGGAAAGGAAGATAGGAGGGACTAGGAGACAAGGAGGAAGAGGAAGTAGTAAGGAAGTGTCAGGATGGAGAGCCTGGAGAGAACAGAACCGCCATTCCTCTGCTCTCCGTAAGACCATGTGTAAATACATAGAAATGGGTTGATAATAAAGACAGAGCTAGCCGATTAAAAACTAGCACCTGACCAATAGCATTGTATCAAATACAGAGTCTCTGTGCATTATTTGGGGCTGGCGGCGTGGAGGCAGGACAAGACCAGGCGGCAGCCATGTGTGTGTGTGTGTGTGTGTGTGTGTGTGTATGTGTGTGTGTGTGTGTGTTTATGAGTATATGTGTGGAAGCTGCCCCACAAAACAGCTGAGATGGGTTAGGTAGCCATCCAAGAATTCCCCTGACATCAACTCCAGGCTATACATGCCTATATACACATGTGCACTTATGTCCACACATGCCACACATGCACCTAAGCATGTGTGAATAAAAATACCCAAAATGCACACCAGACATGGGGTGGAGAGGAGATATGGACTATGCAGTACTTTGTGCTTTTAATCCTAACAGTCTGGAGTCCAAGGCCCGCTGACAATAAGTTCTAAGCCAACCTGAGTTACATAGTGATACTCAATCTAAAAATTTAAGTAAAATAAATACAGAGTTCAATCAAAGCATGTAAAAGTGTTTCATTGTAACCAAATGAACTATACAGTAAGAAATACCATAGGCCAAGAGTTACAAATCAGCCAGTGCTTCCAAAGAGATTGATTTGAACATCACTGAGTTAGGAAAAGTGATCATGTTTGTTTTACAACCTTATACTTAATTAAAGACATAGAGCAAATTCCAGGAGAAGAATGATGTTTCTCTGAAAACTTGTTTGTGGTGCTGTGATTTAATTTCTGTTGATCTTAAGAGTTTTGGATATTTGCAATTATATTGTTAAAATAAACTCTTTCATACTCTTATTTAGTTTAAAGATTGAAGCACACCATCAACCCCAAGTCCTTCATCTCCCACACATCAGAGTCTCCCTCTGAGGTCCTGGCTGGCCTGAAACTATGTATGTAGCCCAGGCTATGATCCTGCCTCAGCCTCCTCAGTGCTGGGATTACAGGTCTGAACCACCATTCCTAGATATTCTTTTCCCCAACTGTGTCCTCATCACCACTTTAAGAGTTTTCCCTCCTGCTGGGAGGTGTTAGCACACACCTTCATCCCAGCACTCCAGAGGCAGAGGCAGGCAAATCTTTGAGTCTGAGGTCAGCCTGATCTACAGAGTGAGTTCTATGACAGCCAGAATTACACAGAGAAACATTGTCTTGAAAAACCAAGAAAATTCTTTCCTCTGGTAGTGGCTATCCTATGTGTATCAGGATGCCCTATGTGTAAAGTGAATAGACACAAGAGTAAGAGAATGTTAAGTTTTATTCTCCACTCAAAAACTTCAAGGGAAAGAGCCACCATACACAGTAGGCCCATTTAAACTCAGAACCAAAGCAGCTCGTGAATGGAGCAAATATAGATAAAACTTCAGGCAGAATTACCTTGTTTGTATCAGAATATCATTCATTGACTAGCTCTCCTGTAATCCAAACTGGAAACTTAATTCAAATTTCATAAAACAGTTTCATAAACTATTATAATATTATGGGCATGCATAATGGGAACCAAACCTATGTCTGTCTGTTCTTCCCTTGCAGTCACGACAGTAGCTGAGCCAGAAAGAAAACTGTGATGCTGAGCAGTGGAGCAGTCACGGGGTCAGCCCTGGATGCTGTGGGAACATAAAGAACACAAGTGTTTCTAACTGTCCTGTCTGACAAGACACAACTTGGGAAGTGGAGAGAAGGCTGCCTTTCAGGCCTTCTTGCCTGACAACTTGTCAACCGTGTATAATGTCCCTGAGAGGCAGCTTCAAAGCTGAGAAATGGGTGAGATTCTGAACAAAAGATCATAAATACACCCCTGTTTAGTCATGGGGAGCTCTGCCCATTAAAAAGTTCTGTTCCATGCATTAGGTAATATTCAGGGAAAACAGAAATGCAGTGAGATTTGGTATCTGGCCTTTAACCAGGTAGAACTGTCTGGAATGGAAATGGCAGAATAGGGAATTCAGGAGAGTTATAATACCAAAGAAGGAAAGGTTCCACTTTCCCTTTCTATAAGATTTATTTTTTGGGTGGGGGGAGGGCAGTAGTGAGCTATTCACCTTGTCAGCATCTGTGACACTGACCACGCCATTGGGAGTGGAGACACCAGCAGAAGTGACCTGCTGAACTAGGTCTGAGGAGGAACCTGGGAGAGTTCTCTTCCTGGACCAGACTTGGAGAGGAGAGCATCTGGTGGAACCTGCTGATGTTCATTTGTCTAGGTTGTAAGTTATTTCTCCCTGAATAAACATCTGTTGGGCCTATTTGTTTATCCTGATTCTTATTAAACCACGATAGGTGACACACTGGTTAAGAGCATTGGCTGCTCTTCCACAGAACTGGCTTCATCTCCCAGCACTGACAGAGAGGATAACTGACCTCCCCTGTGAGGCAATGACTTGTCTTTCCCAGGACTCTTTCTCAGTGCAGGCACTCAGAAAAACATACCTGTTTCTTCCTTTTTTGATCTCCTTTTCTTTCTGGTGCTGGCCACTGCCTTGGCATGGGTGGTAGTCTGAAGGTCATATGGAGTGGCACTCTTAGGAGATGTGACTTTGTTGGAATGGGTATGACTTGTTAGAGGAAGTGTGTCACTATGGGCTGCGCTCTGATGCTTCCTATGCTCAAGATACTGCCCAGTGCAGCTCAGTCAATTTCCTGTTTCCTGCAAGCCAAGATGTCCCCAGTACCATGTCTCCTTTCATGCCACATGCATCCGACAATGCTACTTGTCATTGTGATATTGAACTGAACCTCTGAAAGTGTAAGTTACCACCTTGTTAAGAATTGCTGTGGTCATGGTTTCTCTTCACAGCAATAGAAACCCTAACTAAGACACTATGCTTCCCTGGATACATTGGGCTTTCTCACTCTGTTTCTTAAAGTCCCCCCTCCCTCCCCCCCAATCCCCATGTAGCTGTTTATTTCCCATGTAACTGCTTACAAACAGTATGGCTCTCTTTCTTCCTCCTCTATTTCCCTTCACCAGGCAGTTGCCAAGATTTACAGCTTGCCTGCCCTGTTGTTTTCATTTCAAACTACATTAAAATTGTCCTCAAGCTCCCTTCTGAGTCTATTTCTAAATTCTTTTACTAACAGACTAAAGACTCAAATGTGGAAGTCACAGTGTCTTAGTTAGGATTTCTATTGCTGAGATAAAAGACCATGACCAAACTAAATCTGGGGAAGAAAGGGTTAATTTCACCTTACAATTCTATAGTCACACTACTTAGGAATATCAGGGCATAGAGTCTAGCAACAACATGGAGACAGAAGCTGAAGAAAAAGATGTGGAGGGGTCAGCTTACTGGTTCACTCATCATGGCTTGCTCAGCCTGCTTTTTTATAGAACCCAGGACCACCATCCTAGAGATGACCACAACCATTGTGGGTTGGGCCTGCCCCCATCAATCATTAACCAAGAAAATACCCAACAGACTTTCCTACAGACCAGATGGAGGTATTTTCTCAATTCAAGTTCCTCTTCCCAAATAACTACAATGTCTTGACAATCTAACCAACCAGGATACTCAACTTCCCCAGTAACAAAAATCAATAACTTCACCCATTTTTCTACTTTTTGGTAATTAAAATGTATATGTGACTTTTCTCCTCAGGTTTTCTTTTTGTTCTGCCAGTACACACACACACACACACACACACACACACACACACACACACACACACACACACACCATATGCATGCTTAGTGCCTTAATGTGCCAAAAGCAGGTGTTAGAGCCCCTGGAACTGGATTACTGATGGCTGTTAGCCACCATGTGGGTGATGGGAATCTAACCTAGGTGCTCTGGTACAGTGACCACAGCTCTTTACCACTCGCCATCTCTCTTGCCTCATGCAGTCTTACTTCTTTGGATGTTTTCTTTGGAAAGAAGTTTTGGTTTCTTTGATTCATTAGTTTGGTTTTCTTGACACAAGTCAGGTAGAGTAGATTCAAGCTCATGACCCTCTTGTCTGTCTCCTTATTACTCTGATCCCAAGTATGAGCCCTGCTATGAAAGATTTGGCAAGCTATTTTGCCCTTGATTTCATGTGAAAATATCTCTGCCCACTCTGTGTTTCCGTTTGTTGGTTTTCCTTGATTACTTTTGGTGTGGAAGATTGGAAGTGGAACATTGTTTGGAAGGTATGTATTGTTTGAGGAGGTTTTTTTGTATGTTTGCCTTTGACTTCGCTGATTTGTTTATCTTATTTATTCATAGTTCTGTTTGTTATGGTTTGTGTGAACGAGACTCCAGTTACAGAAATTCTGCCTAGTAGCTTTGGAAAAGAAGGAAATGCTGACCAACACTCAGTAGATAGAAGCAGGTAGGTCTCAGTGAGTTCAAGGCCAGCCTGGTCTACAGAGAGAGTTACAGAGCAGAGAAACTCAGTCTCAAAAAACAAAGAGAGAAAGAAGGAAGTGCTGACCCTGCTGACTCATGGTTGTTAGGGAATATCCCTAGGAGGAAACGACAGGAACTTTATGTTTACAGCATGTGAGGAGAGACTTTCAAACAAGGAAAAACTCTGTGTTCTTTTATTGTGTTTTTCCCCCTCTCTTATCCATAGGAAAATGTCCAGAATGAACATTTCTAATGTATCTATGGCACCCACACTCCTAGCTCAACACAGATGGTGCTATATATTTGAAATACTAGCATACTAAACCATTACACACTAACACACACACATACACACACACACACACCATTTCTTTGGTGATCAAAACCACAGAATGCTCTCCAAGTTGTGTAAACTGATGCCCTCTGAAGAAGCCACATTGGTGTTTTTCACCATCCTGGCAGGAGCCAAGCTGGTCCAAAGACAGCCATGTGTGTCACTCCATTTGGCTAGTGAGTATTGAAACAAAATACTTGAAGCAATTGGAATCTCCTCGGAGTCTCATCTTGGAGGAAGGAAAGGCCAAAGCCTCGACCAACCAGAAGAGAAATTGCCTCCTGAAAAGACATTTTACACATTTCCATAAACATGTGAGACCACCTTATAAGAGGATCCAAAATGAGCTAATGAAGAGTCAATGATGGGTGGGACTCTTGGCCAGGACTGCTTAGTTATCCTTGCCTCTTGCTCTCCATTTAAATATCAACTTCACTTCAGGACTCCTGGACTATGGGCTTAAGGGTGAATGGACCTCTGTTTCTCTGCACAGTGTGTCACAGAGAACACATCTCCTTTCTCTACTCTTACAATTAATTGTCTCTCTAAACAGCCCACTGAGGAGAGATGGCTAAGCTTAGCTTGTAAGGACTGTGATTTGTTGAGATCTTCAGACTGGATGACTAGGAGGACTCTGTGACTACAAGGCGATGGAAGCCAGTAGGCCAAAAACCAAATGATCTTGCTCTGACCATGACCAAAAGCAAGGAGAAGATGAAAACTTATTTTTGCTTACAGTTCCAGAGAGAGAGAACCATAATGGCAGAGGCTGAATGGCAGCCAGTGGCTGGAATATGAGGTTGAGAGACCACACTATACCCTCACATAGCAAGCAGACACCAAGGTAGAATGGGGCAAGTTTGTAAATTCTCAAAGCCCACCCCATGATATACTTTCTCTATATAGCCTTGCCCCTATTAGTTTCATAACCTCCCCAAAACTGGCCAACTAGGAACAAGTATTCTAAGGTATGAGCCTATGGGAAAGGTGAATGTCATTTGAGGTACCACAGCAAGTCAAAGCACTTGCCACCAACTCTGAAGACCTGAGAATGATCCTTGGAACCTGTGCTGGAGGAGAAATTGACTCCTGCAAGTTATCGGCTGACCTCCACATGCTCACACACATATGCATGTGCAAACATACATACAATAAAAATCTAAATATGAAAATGGTAGACAAAGCAATTTTGGAAAGCAGAGAGAAGAGATTAATTCAACATGGCTACACTAGGAGGAACAGATGAAGGGGTCCAGTACTGCAGCATCCAACTTTAGCATATGAATGTGAGCCTTGGGCTTAAACACAGGATGAACTGAGGCAGAGGATAAGGGATGCACAAGATTAATTGGTCCAGTGAGGGTGCGGTCTGGTGGATTCTTGCCTCAACTCTGGTGTTGTCAACCTTCCAGGAGAGCTTTCTTGCTCCCAGGAAATGATCACCTCTGCTCAAGGGTACAGCCTCCCTGCTGTGGATAATGATCCAAGTTTATTGAGCTTCACAGTTCCTACACTCCAGGGAGACTTCGATTTAATGTGTTGATTTGTCTCTGAGTATTCACCCTGGAGTCACAATGATATGTGTTAAATTGGCACTCTCATAAGGGAACATGCCATTTCAGGGAACTTGAATCTATGTTTTGGGGCCAAAGTCTCTAATGTTTGGTTCAGAACAAACTGCCACTCTTTCCTTTTGAAGCAAGGGTTGTGCTTTACTTCCACGACCAATTGAGACATTATAGATGACGAGAAGAGGCTGGAGAGATGGTTCAGCAGTTAGGAGTCCCTGCCATACAATCATGAGATCCAAAGTTTGGATCCCTGAACCCATGTAACAAACCAGGTGCCTTATTTACTTTTCTATTGCTGTTGTGAGACACCGAGACCCAGGAAACATATAAAAGAAAGTGCTTAATTACAGTTTTGGAGGTTATGGTCCATGACTGCAGGGAGCATGGCAGCAGGAAAGCAGACATGGTGCTAGAGATGTAACTGAGAGCTTACATCTTGATTCAGGAGCATGAGGCAAGAGAAGTAACTGGGAGTGATATGGGCTTGTGAAACCTCAAAGTCCACCCCCACTGTCACACCTTCTCCAACAAGGCCACACCTCTTAATCCTTCCCAAACAGTTCACCAGCTGTGACCAAGTATTCAAATATGTGAGCCATGGGGGCCATTCTATTCAAACACACACCTAGAATCCATCTCTTATCTATAACCTCGGCAGGGGATTGGAGACAGAGATAGAATAACTGAGGCTTGCTGGTTTTCAGCATAGCCAAGAAGATGAATGATTGCATTTGCATACACATACACATAGATAAATAAAACAAACAAAGTAAATATTTTCACAGGTCCGCACTTTATTGTACAAACTAAGTATTACATGGTAAGTTGACATCAGCTTCTCTAGGCATTGCACTTGACAAATGCGGTTAGACATTTCAGAATCCACTGATGTCCTTTCAGAGTTAGAAAACTTTTGTCCTTAACTTGAAGCATGAGAACAATTGTAGCTATGCCTCCATAGCTGCTGATACACAACTCATTCTGTTTATGAGGGCTGGGATCTTATTAATGCCAGTAAACTGGGATTAAAATCAGTTTCTGGGCCTGCCATGAGTTCCTGCTTTGCCCACAACAGAAATCTACAATCACTGTACTTTAAGAAATCCAACCACATGCTGAGCTCACCTAACCAAAAAAAAAAAAAAAGAAGAAGAAGAAGAAGAAAAGAAAAGAAAATTAAAAACCAAATTACAAGTGATGCCTCAATGACCCATTTAATTTAGAGACAATTTTCCTATAAAGTTTGACGTTTGACACATACACCATGTTTGTTGAAGGTAATTGATCATGTTCATGAAGATCTGTCTTTGGGCCTGAGTCTGTTCTGTTGACAATGAATCTTTTCAAAGCATGGTAAGAAGGCTGGGTGTGATGGCACATGTCTTCAACCCCAGCACTTGGGAGGTAGGAGAAAGTGAATCTCTCTGATTTTGAGGCCAACCTGGCCTACATAGAGAGTTCCATTACAGCCAGTAAGAAACTAACTCAAAAAGTGGAGGAGGAAGACATAAGAATGAGAGAAAGAAAGGGAGGGAGGAGGGAAGGGAGAAAGGAGAGAAGGAAGGAGGGAGGGAGGGAGGGACAGAGGAAGGAAGGAAGGAAGGAAGGAAGGAAGGAAGGAAGGAAGGAAGGAAGGATAGAATAGAATTATCTTAACTACAGCTTTAGGGGAAAAGTCAGTGTGCATCTCCCACTCAACCTTTTTTCTTTCTTTTAAAAAAGTTTATTTTTTTTTTAAATTTTATATGTATGAGTTGTATGTGTTGGATCCCCTGGAACTAAAGTAACAGACAGCTTCCGTGTGAGTGTTGGGTCCTCTGCAAGAGCAGACAGTGTTCTTAATAGCTGAGCTGGCTCTCTGGCCCACCTTTGATGGTTTTTGAATTGATATTGGTGATTCTACTTCCCACATATATTAGAGTTAACTGGTGTTAAAGTTGATATTTGATGGATGTAGCACTTAAGTTGAGAAGGACAGAAATTTTAACAATCTGGCATTTTCCAGCCTGTGTGACAGCTAGCTGTTCAGTTTACTTAGCTCCTCTCTGATTTATTTTATCAGAATTTTCTGGTTTTTAAGATGTAAGCCTAGAATATATTTTGTTATTAAACTTATTAAATATTTCATATGATAAATGACTAGTATGATAAATGACATTATTTTAAGATTTTGTTTCCCAAGTGTCTGTTCCTGGTGTATAGAATATTATTTATTTTTTACTTTATGTGTATAGGTATTTTGTATGCATCATTGTCTTGCTTACACCTGTGGAGGACAGACAGGGCATAGCATAGGGTTCCCTGGAACTGCATTACAGACAGTTGTAAGTTACCTTGTGGGTGCTGGGAACCTAACCCTGGCCCTATAGAAAAGCAGCCGGTGTTCTTTGCCACCGAGAGCTATCTCTACAGCCCATCCTCACTGCTTTTGAATTGTTCTGTTTCGAGCACTTACTGGGTTTTAACCCGGGAGGAATCATGGCAGACTCAACAAGTTGCTTTTGAGTATATATGTTACTTCACGCTTATATCAGAACAATACACACAAGCAGAAGCTAAGTCCTAGAGGTCATAGCCACTAGGCTCACAACCAGAGTACCTGTCTGGTGCAGGGCCACAGCTCAAGATGTCTCAAGATTACTCTGGATTCAAGTGGCAAGCCCACCTAGATCTCCTGTCTTTGATGTCTGGTATGGGATTTGGGGTGGGGAGGGAGTCTCTCAGCTTAGTGCACTGGCTTCTCAGGCAGAGAGGGAGTTCACGCAGTCATGGTGGGCTCTGCTTCTCAGTCCTAAACTGGTCTTTAAATACCTTGCTTATCACACTCTGCCACACATGCACACTCTTTTTCATTCTTATCTTTAGTTGGTCCTATGTTAACAGATCTCCTTCCAGCCAGGCTTCTGCCTGTTTGTTGACATCCTCCTTACATTTTCTCTAAGTGGCAGAGTTCCCGAAGGTGAGTTAAGTTTAAATGGTTATTACCAAATGGCTTTTCCAGCGTATTTGTGCCCCATACACTTTCTTAAGAAACACTGGACAGTACCTTGAGCATAGCCCCCTCAAAGCCACAGGAACACACTTCCTCCAACAAAGCCATACCCCACTCCAAGGCCACACCTCCTAATAGTGCCACTCCCTATGAGCTTATGGGGGGGGCAATTACATTCAAATTGCCACAGACCCATTAATACAGTTAGTTCCTTATGTTGTGGTGACCCCCAACTGTAAGATTATTTTTGATGCTACTTCAAAACTAATTTTGCTATTGTTATAAATTGTAATGTAAATGTCTGTGTTTTTCCGATGGCCCCTGTGAAAAGGTCCTTTGACCCCACAAAGGGGTCATGCATGACTCAAAGACTGAGAACTGCTACTATTCTATACTGTGTGCTAAGCCTCTTCTCTCTCATGCTTGCTTGTCAGTGGCCTCTAAAGTTTGTCTTCTTGCCTTAAACACAACAGGTAAGGTCTTTTAACATGTAAATACCCAGGGCTGACTCTCCAGTACTAAGACAGTTGTACTTATGGCTTGGATCCAAAATGCCCATGATAGGCTAACGTATTGGCAGTGTGCTGTTTAGTCAGAGTAGAGCAACTTTGGGAAGTAGAGCCTAGTGGGAGGAAGTGGATCACTGGGAGCAGGCTGTTGGGAACATTATTCCTGGCTTCTTCCTGTCCTGCTATCTGCTTTCTAGGTGGCTATGATACGAACAAGCCACAGCTGTGAGCTTCCAACCACCACAGGGTAGGAGCTCCTCCTGCTGCCAGGCTTTTCTGCTATGATGGACTTGGATGCCTGAAACCGTGCACTAAAATAAATGTGTCTTCCCTTAAGTTGCTTCTGTTACATATGTTGTCTCAGTAATTATAAAAGTAACTAAGATAGAGGGACATGCGTAGGAAGAGTTTTTCCGTGCCCCAGCAGCCAATCCCAAATAACCACACAGAGACCTAATATTAATTTTATAAATGCCAGGCCAATAGCTTAGGCTCTTTATTAGCTAGCTCCTATAATTTATATTAACCCATTTCTGTTCATCTGTGTGCTGCCCCAGGCTCATGTATGTACTTCCCATGATGCTCACTCTGTGTCTCATGGTGTCTCCTCTTACTTGGCCCTTCTTCCCAGCATTCTCTCTGCACCAAAAGTCCTGCTTAGCTATCGGCCAATCAGCTTTTTATTGACAATGAGAGCAACCCAAATTCATATTGTACAAAACTATTCCGCAGCAGACATAATAGGGTAACTGCTCCCCTACCAGCACAGCACTCCTGCTGTTTATGTTCATGTGTTATCACAGGGTTTTATCTCTTCTGTGAACTCCCTGTCTTACTCACTCTTCTATTGCTGCAAAAAGACCCCCATGGCCAAGGCAGTTTATAAAAGGAAGCTCATAATTCCAGAGCACTAGAGTTCGTGACCATCACAGCAGGGAGCGTGGGAGCAGGCAGGCAGCGGTGGCACTGGACCAGTAGCTGAAGCTTTCATATTGAAACAACATCCATAAAGCAGGAGGGGAGGGGGGGCCAACAGGAAGTGGAGTGGGCTTCTTGACCCTCAGAGCCTACCTCCACTCACACACCTCTACACATCCTAATCCTTCCTAAGCAGTTCCACCAAATGCAGACTAAGCATTCAAATATGAGTCAGACCACCATATTTCCCCAAGGCCAGAGCCAGTCTCCATCTTCCTGTGAAACCGGGTAGGGATACAAAGGGTTGTCCCATGGCTGTTAAACGAATGAATAACCCAGGTGGAACTCTGTGAAACAAGCTATCAAAGACCTCATGGCTTTATTCCGAGAATTAGGTGTGTCTGACACTCGGAACATTATATTTATGTGGCATTGCCTTTATTCATCTGAAGATTTTTTTGAAAGGCATTCTTTGTTTTCATTCCCCTGTCTCCTCCTTTGGCCTCATTGACGCCTCAAGGGGAAATCTTTGATGTGAGACAGGCTGGAAGGATGAACAGTGGCCAGATACACACAGGGAGAATACACAGAGTAATGATAAGTACCGTTGCCTCACAAAAGCAAGGGGTAGGATGCAGTGAAGTTTCACAGTTGAGTGGGTGTAGGTGCGGCCTGTCAGTGTCGCCTGGGTTTGCATCGCTTTTCTTGAAATCTTCTCTTGAAACTCCTTCTCTTTATTTTATGTCTTTAGTTTGTGTGTATATTGGGGTGGGGGTGGCATGTGAGTTTGAGTGCCCACAAGAGGGTGTTAGATCGCCTGGATCTGGAGCAGCAGCAACTGTACTGTAAACTGGAAGCGAATGCCCAGAACCAAACTGATCCTCAGCAAGGACACTGCGGACTCTTAACCACTAAGTCATCTCTCACACCCGAAAGACCATCCTCTCAACCACTGCAACTGAGATCTTTCCAAAATGTTCCACATTCTCATAGCTTTAAGAGTAAATATCAGAATGTATTATTGTTAAGAAGGCAATGGAGCTGTCATGACACACAACTGCCATGTCAGCCCTCAGGAGGCTGAGACTAGGGGATCTCTGTGAGTTGGAGGCCAGCCTGGTCTACAGAGTGAATTCCAGGACAGGGATATGGTAGTGAGACCTCATCTCAAAACAAAACAATAGCTGGGCAGGGTGGCGTATATCTTTACTCCTAGCATTTCAAAGGGAGAGGCAGGTGGATCTCGATGAGTTCAAGGCCAGCCTGATCTACATAGTGTATACCAAGCTAGCCAGAGCTACCTAGTGAGATCCTGTCTCCAAAGGTGGTGGGGGTGGAGGGTTGGGCATGGTACATACTTGTCATCAGCTTTGTAATCTGTCATTGCAATGGTGTGATCTCTGTTTTCGATTTATTTTTCTGTTTCCTCCATCCTACACCTGCCTGTCCTAGGGACAAAATCCAGGACCTTGTGGCCTGTGCATGATAGGCAAGCACACTGAGCCATGCCCCTGGTCCTTGGTTTGTTTGTTTGTTTGTTTGTTTTTTCAAACAGTTTTACTATGTAGCCTAGGCTGACCTAGAATTTACTAACTTCCTGCCTCGACCTTCCAAGTGTTGAGATTATACATATGAGCCACCATACCCACTTTTAAAATTTTGCTTTCCCAACATTTGTTTTGAACTTTTTATACTGACCCAGAGTTGTAAAACTGAGAATGGTTCCCACATTTTTATTTGTATGTTTTGTCTTCAAGACAAGGTTTCTCTATGTAGCTCTGTCTGTCCTGGAACTCACGCTGTAGATCAGGCTGGCCTCGAACTCACAAAGATCTGCCTGCCTCTGCCTCCTGAGTGCTGATATTAAGGGTGTGCACTACAACACCCACCTTAAAGATTTATGTATAATTTTATGTGTAAAAGTGTTTAACTGAAATTACAGGTTGCTGTGAGCCTCTTTGTGGCCCCAGAACCAAACCAGGATGCTCTGTGGAAGCAACAACTGCTCTTAACCTCTAAGCCATTTGTCCAGCCCCCAGCGTCCACATTTTTAAGGGGCTAGAATGAAAATACAAACGAAGGAAGAATGTTTTATAATACTTTTTAGAAATTATAGGAAATTCAAATATCAGTGTGCATATCATTTATCACTTATTTCCATGTTGCCTGAGGCTGCTTTCACTCTGTAGGGGTGGTCCCAGACACCCCTTTGCTAAGCCCCAAATGTTTAATGTTTTACAGAAAGCCTGCCAATCCCTGATTCAGATTTGCCAATTGATTTTTGTGTGGTTCTGGGATGGAACCCAGGGCCTTGAAGAGAAGAAAAGCATTGCACAGTCATGACCCTTCTCTAGTTCTTCAAGGATTAAGATTACCTGTTGTTTCTACACTTAAGTATGCTAGTGGTTGTTTTACTTTTTTTTTTTTTTTTTTTTTTTGAAATGGAACCCAGGACCCCTCACATTCAAGGCAGGTCCTCTACCCCTGGGCTGTATCCCCCAAGCCCTCTGCTTCTAGAGGCCAATCACAGGAAATTGCAGGCTTGGAGTGAGAAGAGACAAGATAATGAAGAGTTCGGTGCACTGAGCTTGGTGTGTAGACAGAACTCAATAAACAAGGCAATGAAAATTCCAGACATTTTTTCACACAGGGTTTTGCAAAAAAAAAAAAAAAAAAAGACAAAGACTAGCTTGGGCCTGCTGAGCCTGGGGCTCACTCCCTGGTTCCTGCAGTCTGGAAACCAGCTTTTCCCAGAAAGGATTTTTAGCCAAAGAAGCAGAAAAGGCCTCCAGGAAACTTCATTTTTTCCACAGCTTGTGGCTTGGCTGACTCAACTTCTGCCTTTCCCTAAGTCACAAGTTTGTCTTCTTCTTTGGAGGAGGGGTGGAAGCCCTCACTCCAGGCCTCCCCACCCTCAGTCAGGCCCCACTGGGATGGGGTGAGTAGCTGGATGGTCAGTTTGTGCTGTTATAGGGAAGTTCCCACCCTTCCAGTCTGTTGCATGGGATGTTGGGGCTAGGAGACAGCTGAGACTAAGTTCTTAGTGGGCCCTGTATCACCAGTGGAACAAAGCTGGAGGCATTTCCTGGCTCCAGAAGCAACAGGTATTCATTGCTTCCTCTGGTTTTTTAGACTCCCCCTTCTTTAGTCAGCCACTCTCTGCCAGACCCTATGTGGGATGCCAGGATGCTGTCATGAACAAACAAGACTATTCTGCCCTCACAGGGACCCATGCTCCTCCTAGCCACCTCCATGTCTCCCTGAAAATCCACATGACCCTGAAGACTGAAGACCCCTCCACATAAGCAAAGTGTGCACTTGGGGTGTCATTTTCAGTATGCAACCTGAGCTTCTTGGTGGGACTGGAACACTGCCTCTGTTGAAAAGCAGACCCCTCACTTGTGCCCACAGGGGAGGTGAAGGGGGGCTGGGTGAGAGCCCACATGTCTGCCTGCATTTCTTTCCTGTCAGGCTGCCTTCCTACCCAGCATGTAGGCATTTCACCCACTAAAAGCCTGCCTGTCTAAAAACAAGAGTGCTCTAACCACTTTAATGGCATTCACACAGGAAGCATCTTTACTTCAACTTTTACAATATCCTGTTCCAAAGCCTCCAAACGCACCAGAATTTCTGCAGTCCTTGTCCCAAACTCATGGATTCTGAGAATAGCAAAGCCTCCCATCCTATCAACCCTCACCCCAACCACCATCAGACAATGGTCTCTGATGTCCTCACATTCCCCTGCCCAAATTCTTCATCTATTTAAACCTAAAGCTTATGTCAGTGCTCTGAAGATGGACTTGGGACGTCACAAAACCCCTCATCTGTGGATGGAAAAAAATAAAAAAATCAAATGAGGACTCTCCTAGGTATGGTGGAGAAGAAGGTTTATCGTAGGTATCTAGACATTGTAAATATGGGAAAGAGAATAGGCAGAGGCATCTGGAAAAGTCCAGAGTGGAATGGCCTGCAGACTGAAACTGCCTACGTGGGAAGAGGGGCCCAAGGGAGATCCCAGAGCCAGAAGCCAAAATGCCAGGAAAGCAGGAACAAAGAGCAGTTGCCTAGAGAGGGTAGGAAGCCCAGCCCCAGTCAAAGGACTAGAGAGTTAAAGGTCAGGGAGATATGTAAATCAGGATGACTCCTAAGAAAGCCTGGAGAATCTAGCAGCCAGGGTCTGCTTTAATATGGTAAATAGGCACCTCAGGTAACCACTCATCTGGGATTTGAGATTTAACAACCTGTTCTCCCCAATCTCCCCTTGCCTTTGACCATCACTCTGCCTGATGAATGGGCATTGGAGGAAACTCAGAGCCAGGCTTCGGACCTAAAACTCTAGTAATAGAACCTAGCCCATGGGACTTCCTGTCTTTTCCCCTCTACACGGTGCAGAGTTTGGGTACATCACCAACCAAAAATCTAACTGGGATACATCCGTGGGTAGGGGAGGCTTAGAGTAAACCATAGAGAGCGGTGCGGTCGGTGGTGGATGAAAAGAACATGAACCCCCATATAAAGGGGATGCTTGCTGTGGAGAAGTACACCCTTATTCCCGAATCCTCCTGCCTCAGCTTCCTGAGTGCTGAGATCACACCCAGGCCCCCAAATCTTAGATAAGCTAAAAACCAGAGCTGGTTATGTAGCCCTACTTTATGAGGCCTTGAGTTCAAATCCCCGTACTGATTGAGTGAGGGAATAAGAGGGGACTAAGAGTTTAAAATTTATGTGAATTCTTCCGATCTGAAATGTTCACAGGAGTGCATTCTGTAAATGTTTAAACAGAGTTTAAGCCAAAACGGGAATGTTCTTAAAGTATGCTGCTCAATAAATGCTGACAGGAGCAGGGGATAAGGGTATGGTGGGTGACAATAGGTAAAGCCCCATCTTTACAAACAAACAACAAAACGGGTGACAAAGTAGGGGGAGTGTAAAGGGTGAGACTGGAACCTGCCCTGTGGTTTCGAGGAACCGGAAGAAGACAGTGGAAGAGGGTTGCATGGGGGCAGGTGAGACAGGAAGGCAGGCTTGGAATTGAGTTCTGAGTGTCACCAGCAGCCAGGGTGGGCTCAAGCAAAGTTTACTTAACCTGTTCGCATTGTTGCTAAGTGATGAGAACGTGGGGTCCACTAAACTCATCTGTTTCCTCCCGTGTGTTTTTGACATTTTTCCACCGCAAAATTCTTATAAAGTTCGGTTGGTCTTCAATAAAAGGCGTGTCGCTGTCGCCGAACACAGCATGATAGCAGAGGCATCTGAGGGCCCATGGCCCCACCATAACTGTGGCGGGTGCATCAGTCATGGACCGCTCCCCAAACCCCACGCCGACTCGGTCTTCAGCATGGCGGCCTGGGAAGCTGGGGACCGGACCCAACCAGTGGGGATCGGTCCCATGAACACCCCACGAGAACACAAGCTGACCCCGTTTTCCATACAGCGGTTCAACTCCACCCGCATAGTTCTGGGGAACTCGGGCCCGCTCCGGCTCCGCCCCCGCCTGCGTGCCAGGGCTCCAATTGGCCAAGCGACCCCCGAGAGGGCGTGGCCGGAGAGTCGCAGCGGGGGAGTCGAGGGCGGCGCGTGGGTAGGCTGGCCGGAGCGGAGGCCGTGCACAGGGTGCGCGGGGTGCGGGATGCGCGGGTCTGCGGGGTGAGCAGGTCTGCACCGGAGGTAAAGGCGATGGCACCGGGGAAGCGCTCCCCCTCCCACCCTCAGCCGCGGGGATCGACATCTGGAACTCCACCGACACAGGGTACTCGCTGCTAGCAAGCAGCTCCTTGGGGACTCCAGGGCCACTGTCCCCGAGATGTGCGTGAGCTGTGAGGGGGGGTTTCCATGGGGGTCTCTTCCCGCATCTTGTCCCACGATGTTCCGGGAGGCACTACTTGGCCTGAGACGCTTTCGGGTGGGAGGGACGGACGGACGGTTCTCGCTGGCCCTGATTGGGAACCCTGAAGAGATTTGAGTTGGCGACTCTTCTTGTAGGGAGTTACTGAGCTGGGCGGGACTCTCCTAGGAAACACCTGAGTGCCAAAGCCTGGTCTCCAGGCCTCGGTGGGAGGGGCAAAGGCACTCTTAAAATGCGTGCACACGCTTAGAGGGCTCAGGCCTTGGAATTGCACACAGCTGATATCGGACTCGGCAGGTTAGAGGCCTCAGGAGGAGGGGCGATCAGTGCTAGGGTCAGGATCCCTGTGGTCTGTGTAAGCCAAAGTACCTCACTTGCTGTGTGGCCTGCCCACCTCAGCCCTCTGAGCTGCCTAGAGTGGCCAGGCCAGTCGACTGAGCACTGGGACCTGGCCAGCCAGGCCGCGCCAGGAAGGAGGGATTTGGCATCCTGGCCTGCGGGGTGGGGAAGGGCCACCCTGCTGGCTTGTGAGAGAAGACAGGAAGGTCTGGCAGTAGAAGAGCTGAGCACTCTGGAGTTTAAGAACTTCTGATTCTGGGTTTGCTGGGAGAGGGGGTTGTGTGTTTTGTTTTATGTGGAAGAGGGCGCGCCTCTCAGGGGTCATTGTCCCCTTTTCATCATGTGAGTTCTCTGTGTGGAGTTCAGTCACAAACACCCTTACCCTGTGAGCCATCTTGCCCCATTACGTTTTCTTCCTTCTTTTTTTTTTTGGGGGGGGGTGTTTGTTTATTTTTGGTTTTTAATTTTTTTTGAGATAAGATCTCACTGAACAGCCCAGACTGACCTCGAACTCTCTCTCCTCCTGCCTCATCTACCCAGATGCTAAATATTACAGGTATGCGCCCTAGGTCAAAGTTACTCTTCCTTGCCTCCGTGTTTATTTGGAAACTTGGCCACTAGCAGAGGTTCTGGGGATGGTGACTGTGAAGGGACATAGTGCTTTTGTCCAGGTGGGCGTTTGTGGGGACTGAGTTAGGTCAACCCTGCAGGCCTATGAGCCTAGCTAGCTAGCTAGCAGAGAAGTGGCACCTAAGGGTTCATTTTCCTTATTGTTTTTCGGAAAAGTCTCAGTGTCTCACTACCCTTGTAATAACTTGAGAATGCTCAGACTGGCCTGTGGGCCTGCAGGGTGACCCTACCTGCCCATGTTCCAGGCCCCAGACCTCTCTTAGGGCCTGTGCGCAGTGAGCAGTGAGCAGAATAGAATAGGTTCCATCAAAACAGATGTATGGTTAGGATCCATGAGTAGAGATGCCTTATGCATTCTATGTATGTCAATGGTCAACAAATCTTTTTCTACAGGGGGTAAATATATTTTCTATTGTGTTAGCTTGAATGTATTGTATTTCGCCGCCAGGTTAGCATTTAGGAAGGCTGGCAACTGGTCCAAGATTATAGTCTGGATTTGAACTCCTGATTGTGGATCACATTTCTCCTTGACTATCACATGTTTCCCAGTGATTTATGTTTGAGTTGCTTCTGCTTCTTGGCTTTAATAAACACACATAAAATATTATTATTTCTCCCAGTCCCTTTAGAGACAGACCCACAGTGGTAAAGTTGTGTGTATGGTAACTCTATCTTTAGTTTTTGAGGAGATCAGTTGTTTTTCCATAGTAGCGATGTCATTTTTTTTCAAGATGTGTTTGTTTATTTTATGAGTGTATCTATGTGTGTGCAATGCAGATCCCTTGGAACCGGAGTTATAGGAACCGTGGAGCCACCTGATGTAGGCATCAGAGTATGGGGAACCACTGAGCTACCTCTCCAGCCCATAGCTACATCATTTTACATTCCCAGAAGCAGCACATGCCTCTTCTACTTTTCCCACACTGGTACTTACTGGCACTTCTTTGATGGGAGCCTTCCAATGGGACATGAGATCTCTTCCTGCTTTTACTTGTAGTGTGGAATGTTGTATAGCTCAGTGGGCGTGACATTCAGATGTATAAGTCATCCTAGGGTGGCTCACCTGGGTCCATCAAGTGAGGAGAGAGCTATATCTGTTTTTAAGATTTATTTTTATTTTTATCCATGTGTCTGTGTGACTGAATGTTGTATGTGTGTGAATGGCTCTAGAAGCCAGAAGAATGTGTCTGATTCCCTGGAGAGCTGGAGTTACCCGCAGTTGTGAGCTAGGCACCCAATGTGGATACCGAGGTCCAAATTCCATCCCCAGGAAGACCAGTAAGTGCTTTTAACCACTAAGCCCTTGCTTCAGCCCAAAACCACTTTTTTATTATTTGTTCTGCTCCTACGAGATTTAGCTATCTCCGCTTGCTCAGAAGCTACTGCCCCTGGGCCGTTCTGGCCTCTGTAAAGTGAGATGTTATCCACATTGACCCCTAGCATAATGCCTGATGGCCGTACTGGCACATTAAGGGACACAGTTTGGGTTTGTCAGATTGTCCCTCAGACAAAAACTGGTGATCCAGGGTAGCAGAATAGCTTGGGGCTGGCAAAGTTTTGCTGCCAAGTGTGTGTGTGCCCCCCACACACGACAGACCAGGGCCTGACTGTGTGTGTTTCAGCAGTGGTAAGAGGTCAAATCACTAAATCACCTCCAGCTTTCTCCCAGCAAGTATGGACCCCAGGTCTCAAAGATGTTCATGCACAGGACACCTTACTGTGTGCATAGCCCAGCTTTAAGAATTGTTGGTAGAGCCATTAGCAAGAAAAAGGGTTCTGTTCTGCTGGAGCAGCAATAGTGGAGGCAATAGAAGGTTGCCATGCAGAGAATCTAGACAGGGAATACCAGGGTTGTGTGTGTGTGTGTGTGTGTGTAGGCCACAGATTGATGTCTGGTGGCTTCTTTGATTGCTGGTCCACCTTATTGTCCCACACATGTAAATTAAATAAATCTTTTAACAAATACTAATTAAAGAAAGACTAGAGAGAAGACTCTTACTATACTAAATTAAAGACTTCCACAGAACCAGAGCAGGTATTATATGTATGTTAACTGAGGAGTCTATGATAGTTTGATATATATATATATATCAATAATTCTTATCCAGGTGTACTTTTTTAAATTTTCACAATCAGTAAGGTGCAAACCAAAAACCATATACAAGACAATAGAAAAAAAATGGAAAAACAGTCTAAATAGATATTAATCAGTGGTGTTAACTGAGGAAACCTTGTGGCTAAAATGAAAGATAGAAGCATTGCCAGGGCCTCAGGAAGGAATTTGATGATATAGAGAGCCTTGCACAAATCTCTCTCCTTGGGAAAAAGCAAGGGAAAGTTTTGTGGGCTTTGACATCCTGCAAGAGCCTTTCGTAGTGGGTAAGACAGGATGCTGCGAATGAGAGGGCTTCATGACCTGCATCAGGACAAAGCAGGTTGGAAGATTTCATCAAGGGACTCTCCCATCAAAGAGTGGGACCCATTGCTGTGTTTTCAAGAATGTTACTTCATTCCCTATAATTGTAATCAGCCATTACCCTTACTTGCCCCTCCATCCACCCCACCAGTCCCCTTCCTCTGCAGAAATAGACTCTCCTCCTCATCTTTTATCTTTTATACCTAGACTGTGCACAAGAGAGAGTCTTGTTTATGGCAAAGTAAAAATAAATAAATAAATAATTACATGTGAGTTTGATTTTAATTAAGCCAAAGACTTGATGTGGCTTAGCTGACTCTTTATCAAGCTACTCCTGGGTGTAGGGATGAAGTCAGTCCACACGAGTGCCTCCGATCAGTTCAGAATGTGATTAGATTATACTCTGTGGGATTAATGCAAGATAAGCATGTCCACCATTGTCCTACTGCAGGAGTGGAAGTTCTCATACCCTAGGGGGCCTTATGCCTAGGAAGTGGCAAGTGGCAGATTCCAGCCCAGATCTGGCCTCTATGGCCCCTATCCTCAGATGCCTGCTGTGTGGGTGCCAATGGGCATCCATCTAGCTGAACCAGGAGAAAGTAATATCATTAAATGGAAAGGGACCTGTATACAGGAATGAGATGTTACAACAGAGAGCTAAGGAGATGGGTGTAGGAATCTCCCTTAGACATGCTTTCTCCTTTCCTGTCCAGTTGTCTCTGCTCCCTGGAAAGCTCCATCTTGCTAATGCTGCAGAGACTGGAGGATTCACCCCTGGGGATTATGGCCACTTTGGGGCAAAAATCAAAGTCTCCTGAATCCATCCTTCATTTGGAGACACGATGTTGTCAACTTCTCCAACTTCACTTAAGTGACTGTGTTGCTTGGACTTGAACTGTAATCCTCCTGCCTCAGCCTCCTAGATAGCTTGGACTACAGTCCTGTCCCATTTTCTCTAAAAGAATCTCTAATGTTCCTGGAAAAAGGGCTTAGCTATCTAGGTCTAGTTCTGTCCTATCTTTGACTATGCTGGACCTGGATGTAGATAAAGGTGTGTGAGTATTTAAGTGTGTAGTGTGTGTGTGTGTCTGTATCTGGTATCTGTGTGTCTGTCTGTGTGTCTGTGTGTGTGTGTCTTTGTGTCGTCTGTGTATATGTGTGTGTGTGTGTGTGTGTGTGTCTCAGTACTGTCTGTGTGTAGTGGTGTGTCTCTGGGTGAGTGTGGGTGTGTCTGTGTGTGTGTGTCTGTTTGTGTGTGTGTGTGTGTATGAGTAAACGTGGGAAGCCACTCCCACAAAACAGCTGACATGGGGCTAGGTGTGGTGGTGACTCCACAATCCCAACACTTGGGAGGCTGAGGGAAGATCATGAGTTAAGGTCAGCTGCACATCAAGACACTGTCTCCCAAATAAATAAATGAAGGAAATATGTCTTTTAAAAAATACAGGAACAAGGATCAAAAGAAAAAGAGCTTACTGAAGGAAAGGGAGTAAATTTTAGATGAATTGTGGTTGAGAACCAGACCAAAAGGCTGTGCTTTTACTCCCAGCACCTCAGGAGGCACAGAGAGGCAAGATCTTTCAACCGAAAAGTCAGCTGGTCTATATGGCAACCCAGGCTAGCTAGGTCTGGCAGCAGTGAGATCCTGTCTCAAAAGTAAACAACAATTGCCAAAAAGAATGGCGGTGGGGGGTACAAGTGCTATCTGTTAGGAGTGGGAGTGGCAGCCATGAAGAAAAGGGCAGTTAAGCCTCGCTGAGCTCAAGCAAGTATTGATCAGCTGACATTTTGAGAGAGCACACAGATTTACAAGTAGTTAAATTGTTATGTATGTAGTTTAAAAGCTCTTGTGATCTAGTACTCTTTTCTTTGGCCCCTCAGCTTCTTGGGACCTAAGCTGGATATACAGTAACTAACAAGGATGATGACATGTTAGGAAGATAGTGAGAGGCAGTGGAAGGTCAGGGAGAGTCTGTTTTGGCTTGGTTGTGAGCAGGACTGAAAGGCACTGGTAAGCAGAGGTGGGCTAAGAGAGAGAGGATCCCCATGGGCACCAGATGGCAACGCCAGGGTGCAACTGTGGTGGCTCAGTGAATGACCCCCATGCAGCAACTGCAGCTTGATAAGGGACAGGTACTCAGCCCACATCTCACTGGTCTCAGGGCAAAACTAGATGAATCACCCAGCTGAATTCATAAAAATGTTGCAAGGCTCTTGCAGCTGTCTGCAAGGCACAGAACACACACAGTTTAGC